>NW_020884940.1:989059-1025447 GCF_003945725.1 Corapipo altera | reverse complement strand
GGAATGCTGGGTTTGGTGGAGAGCGATGCCAGGAATGCTGGGTTTGGTGGAGAGCGATGCCAGGAATGCTGGGTTTGGCAGGAGCGACGCTGGGGCTGCTGGGTCTGGCAGGAGCCATGCCAGGGGTGCTGTGTTAGATGGGAGCAGTGCCGGGCTCCCCGGCGTGAGCGTGGCCGTGGTGGTGAAGCCGACGTGGGGGTTCAGCCCCAGTGACAGTCCCCCAGTGTGGGGCAGGATCCAGCGCCGGCTGAGCTCGGCTTGGGGCGAGCCGGCACATCCGTAGGTTGGACCCGTTGCACGGAGATCCCGGTGTGCATCCCGGTGGCCGCCGGCCAGTGGGAGCTGACGCCGCCGCCCTCCTTGTCCCCGCAGTGGAAGGGCAGTGGCTGGAATGGGGCGCCTGGAGCCGCTGCTCCGTCACCTGCGCCAACGGCACCCAGCAGCGCACGCGCAAGTGCAGCGTCTCGGCCCACGGCTGGGCCGAGTGCCGGGGGGCCCACGCCGACGCCCGGGAGTGCTCCAACCCCACCTGTCCCAGTAAGGCCCCGCGCGCTGAGGGGGGAGCGGGGGGATGGCCACGCCGGCGCGGCGCGCCCGGGGCACGGCACGTTCGGCTCCCAGCGCGCGGCCCGGCCGTCCCGCCCTGCGGTGTCACCACCGGTGACACGAGGGTGCCGCCAGCCCCCTCCGCTGCAGGGGAGCAGGAGCCAAGGGGCCATGCCAGGGAGCAGCAGCCGCCCCCCCTGTTGTGCTGGTTGCTCCCACCGGGCATGCCTCGGCTGAGGGTTTGCCCCTGGTCGTGCTGGGGGACCTGTCGGTGCCGGGTGGCCGTGGGTCCCACCGTGCTTTGGGCGGACAAGCACGAGTGAGCTCTGGCGTGTGCCCACGGGGCGGCCGGTGGGGCCGGGGACGGCTCTGGGAGCGGGGCAGGGGGGCAGGCAGGCCGAAGGATGGACCGCAGGGTCCTCATCCAGTCCTTTGAGCCCCTCCTTGTCTCGTGGGGGAAAGGGGTGGCATCGGTGACAGGCGCGAAGGGAGGTGGGCACGCCACGGGTGCCCGTGGATGCCGGCAGGGAACGGTGGGCATCTGTACCAGGATGCCAGTCTTGTCTGAAAGAGACTTAAATCGCTGATCCATGGATTTCACACCCCGTGGGGTTTCGATCCATGGCGCGTGCGGCAGCGTCGGAGGTGCCCTGTCCCTGTCCCCGTGGGTGCCGCTCGCCGTGCAGAGCCGGGTGTCCCACAGTGTCCCCATCCCCACAGCAGACAGCAAGTGGGGTCCCTGGAACCACTGGAGCCTCTGCTCCAAGACCTGTGACACCGGCTGGCAGCGCCGCTTCCGCATGTGCGAGGGCACGGGCGTGCAGGGCTACCCCTGCGAGGGCACCGGCGAGGAGGTGAAGCCCTGCAACGAGAAGAAGTGCCCAGGTATGGGGTACCCCACACCCTGGTGCCCATCACCCCCATGGTCTGGGCTGCTCCTGACCCCCCGCTCTTCAACGCCCAGCCTACCACGAGATGTGCAAGGACGAGTACGTCATGCTGATGACCTGGAAGAAGACGGCTGCCGGGGAGATCATCTACAACAAATGCCCCCCCGATGCCACAGGTGAGGGGGGCGTGTGCCCCCAGACACTCCCACGCTGGTGAAGGGAGGGGGGTGGTGGGTGGCATTGGAGTCGAGCCACCTGGAGCAGAGCAGGGGCCAGCAGGTGGCTTTGGGGCTCAGCATCCCCAAACCCACTCAGCCTGGAGAAGGGCAGGGTGTGGGAGGTGGCATCGGGTTTGAGCACCCCCAAACCCCAGAAGTGGTAGGTGGCGTTAGGGTTGAGCACTCCCAAGCCCCCCCCGGCCCTGGAGCAGGACAGGGGGTGCCAGGAAGGTGGTTCCCATGCTGGCCCCAAACCCAAATCTCCTGTGCAGGGACTGCCAGCCGCCGGTGCCTGCTGAGCCCCCACGGGGTGGCCTACTGGGGTGTGCCCAGCTTCGCCCGCTGCATCTCCCACGAGTACCGATACTTGCATCTCTCAGTAGGTGCCCGCTCTGGCGCAGCCCCCCCTGCCCTCCCCTCCCTGTTCCCGGGGCTCTGCTCCATCCCTGGCATCCCAGCAGCTGCCTCCTTTCAACAGCTGGGCACTGTGTGGGGAAACTGAGGCAAGGGCTGGGGTGGGTCGCTCTCCTGTGTCCTTGGGAAATGGCTCTCGGGAGGGGAAGGGCCCCCTAGACCCCCGTGGAATCCCCCAGACCACCATGGGTTGGGAATAGGAACCCTATCCTGGAGCTGGGGGGGACACCCTGGTCAGAGCTGTGTTCCCGTGTCCTTAGAAAATGGCTCTCTGGATGAGAAGGATGCCCCCAGACCCCTGTGGATCCCTCACACCCCTGTGAACACTCCCAGACCCCCATGGGCTTGGAATAGGGCTCCAACCCTAGAGCTGGAACGGGGACCACCATCCAAGTTGCACTCCCATATCCTTGGGAAATGGCTTTTGGGACGGGAAGGACACCCCCAGACTCCCATAATGGCCCCAGACCCCCATGGAACCCCCCAGACCCCCATGTCCCGCTGCTGCCCCAGTCAGTGCAATTATCAGTGTCCCCACTGCCTGGGCTTTGGGCACGAGGAGGGTCCTGGGGACACAGAGCACTGCCAGGGTGAGTGACACGGGTGTCCCCACCCCGCCCAAGCTGCGGGAGCACCTGGCCAAGGGGCAGCGGGTGCTGGCAGGGGAGGGGATGTCGCAGGTGGTGCGGAGCCTCCTGGAGCTCATGGCCCGCAAGACCTACTACAGCGGGGACCTGCTCTTCTCCGTGGAGATCCTGCGCAACGTCACCGACACCTTCAAGAGGGCCACCTACACCCCGTCCTCCGAGGACGTGCAGGTAGCGGGCGGGGGGACAGCGAGGGGACGCCCCGGGGAGGCGGCGGCGCTCGGTCCCCACAGCCCAGCCCCGCTGAGCCCCGTCCCCGCAGCGCTTCTTCCAGGTGGTGAGCTACATGGTGGACGCCGAGAACCGGGACAAGTGGGAGGATGCCCAGCAGGTGAGTGGCACGGGGGGTGGGCGCAGCAGGGATGTCCCCACTGCCGGGATGTCCCCCCTCGTCCCGGCGGCTCTGGAGCTGTTCCACCTCCCGCAGGTCTCTCCTGGCTCCGTGCACCTCATGAAGGTGGTGGAGGACTTCATCCACCTGGTGGGGGACGCGCTGAAGGCTTTCCAGAGCTCCCTCATTGTCACGGACAACCTGGGTGAGCGGCGGGGTGGGTGCGGGGTCCTGAGGGGTGCAGGGAGCCGGTGGTGACCCCGCTGTGCCCCACCAGTGACCAGCATCCAGCGGGAGCCCGTCTCTGCC
Source organism: Corapipo altera (assembly GCF_003945725.1). NCBI lineage: Eukaryota > Metazoa > Chordata > Aves > Passeriformes > Pipridae > Corapipo > Corapipo altera. The sequence continues at coordinate 1,022,092 of NW_020884940.1, read as the reverse complement.
GTGTCCAGCGACATCAACTTCCCCATGAAGGGGCGGCGGGGCATGAAGGACTGGGCCCGCAGCTCCGAGGACAAGCTCTTCATCCCCAGGGAGGTGCTGAGCCTCGCCTCTGCCGGTGAGAGGGCACACGTGTGTGCACGTGTGTTAACGTGTGTGTGCAGGGGGCTGAGCCCGGGGCTGGGTGTGAACACACATGTGGGAGCGCACGTCTGGTGCTGTGCACGTGTGTGTGAGCGTGCACACCTGGGACAGGGCACGTGTGTGAATATGTGTGAGCCTGCACATGTGTGTGAACGTGCACATCTGGGAGCGTGCATGTGTGTGTACACGTGTGAGCCTGCACGTGGGAGTGCCCATCTGGGAATGCACACACGTGTGAACGTGCACATCTGGGAGCATGCATGTGCGTACACGTGTGAACATGTATGTGGGAGTGGACATCTGGTGCTGTGCACGTGTGTTATGCATTTGTGGCACAGCACACATTCAGACACAGGTGTGGGCTGCATACCCAGGCGTGGCGTGCACGTGTGTGCAGGTTAACACGTGTGTGCTGGCACGTCTGGGGTTGTGCATGAGTGAGAGCACATCTGGAAGGATGAGCACATCTGGGAGCCCACGTGTGTCAGCGTGCTGGCAGCGTGTCCGTGTGTGCCACGTGTGTGCTGGGGGGCCGCATGTTCCTTCACACGCGTGTTCTCTCACACGTGTGGTGCTGAGCACACACATGTGGTGCTGAGCACACGCATGTGGTGCTGAGCACACGTGTGTGCCTCTCTCTGCAGAAGCGGACGAGTCGTCCCACTTTGTCATCGGGGCGGTGCTGTACCGCACGCTGGGGCTCATCCTGCCCCCGCCCAGGTGAGTGGGGCTGCCCGCTGTGTCCCCCGCTGTCCCCCCAGCTGTCACAGCCCGTGTCCCCCCCCTGCAGGGCCCCCCTGGCTGTCACCTCCAAGGTGCTGACGGTGACAGTGCGCCCGCCGACCAGGCCCACGGAGCCCCTCGTGCTGGTGGAGCTCTCCCACATCGTCAATGTGAGTGTCCCCCTCCCATGTCGTCAACATAAGGGTCCCCCTTTCCACATCCTCCTGAGTGTCCCTGTCCCTCTTCATCCATGTGAGTGTCCCCTCCACGTCATCCATATGAGTGTCCCCCTCCCACACCATCAGTGATGTGAGTGTTACCCTTCCTCATCATCAGCCCTCCTGCGTCACCAGCATGAGTGTCCTTCGTCACCAGCATGAGTGTCCCTTTCCCCTCCCACGACATCAGTGTTAGTGTCACCCTCCTGTCCCACCACCGTGTCACCTCTCGGTCCCTCGTGGGTCCCGCCAGGCACTGAGAGCCGGGCAGGGGCCACCAGCTCCCAGCTCACGGCCACAACACTGGTCTCCGTGCCCACCGTGGGGATGTGCCAGTGCTGGGGCACCTGGGCAGGTCCCCAAGGGCCACGTCCCCTCGTGGGCTGGGAACAGGGCTGGGGGTGAAGCACTGACCTGTCCCTGTGTCCGCAGGGAACGTCCCACCCGCAGTGTGTCACCTGGGACTACTCGAGGACGTGAGTGAGGGATGGGGGGACAGGGACACCCTGGCTGGGGGGTGGGGCTGGGCTGGGGGCCTGGTGGGAGGGATGGGGAGCAGGGATGGGAGCAAGGATGGGAGCAGGGATGGGAGCCAGGATGGGAGCAGGGAGTGGGAGCAGGGATGGGGAGCAGGGATGGGGAGCAGGGATGGGAGCAAGGATGGGAGCAGGGATGGGGAATAGGGATGGGGAGCAGGGGAGGTCCCTTCCCACGTCCAAGCACCACTGCCACGGGTGAATTGAGCTCCCACGGGATCGATGTGGCCCCGGAGCCCAGGAATGCCCGTGCCAGCCTGCCAGATGTGATTTGTTAGTGCTGGCAGGAGCGAGGGAAAGTAGGGCATGGTGGGGGAGGGGTCAGCGCTGTGGGAGGGGGGGTGGCAGTGCCAGCCCCCCTGCCCAGGTACCCGCGGGTGCTCTGCGTTTCGGGGTCACTGGTTCCAGTACCCCCGTGCTGGTGGGGAGGTGTTGGTTGTGACGGGTGTGGCAGGTCTCAGCCTGGCCCCGGGGGTAGTCCCCAGCTGTCCCACAGACCCAGTTCCTGGTTTTCCCACCCTGCTGGGAGCTGTGGCTGCTCTCCCTGTGCGTGGGCAGTGTCACCGTGGGGCACCCCCTCCCTGCTCCCTCATGAGGGGTCCCTGTGGCAGGAGGGGTCCCTACAGCAGGAAGGATCACTGTGGCAGGAGGGGTCCTCGTGGCCAGAGGGTCCCCAAGGTGGGAGGGTCCCCATGGAGGGAGGGTCTCTATAACCAGAGGGGTCACCACGGTGGAGGAATCCCCATGATGGGATCTTCATAGACTGAGGGGTCCCCATGGAGAGAGGGAAGCATCACCCACCTGGGAGGGGACACGGGTGCCAGGGAGCTTCTGGGGCTGTCCCTGCCTGCCCCTCTCTGCCCCCTCCATCCCCACCACCCCTCCTCCCAGGCCTGGCCCCCGCTCCATGGTTTGTGTCCCCCCCCCCGCCAGACCTGTGTGGGATGATTAAAACCCAAGCCTTTGTGTTGCACCACTCCCAGGAGGATCAGCCCAGGGCAGGTGGGGGCAGCGGGGCAGGGATGGGCTTCACCCTCCTCCAGGGGTCTGGGGGGATCCCCTGGCAGTGCCCCCCTCACCTGCCTCCCCTCCAGGAAGGGGCCAGCAAGGGGTTAACTCGGGAGAGTTTAACACGAGGGGCTGCGAGTGTTTGATTAGTTCAAATTGCTCTCCCTAGCTCTCCCCCATTAATCAGGGATGCTGGCTTGGGAAACTGGGACACAGAGAGCTGCCAAACCCTGGAGACCCTCCCGGCACACACCAAATGCCAGTGCCGCCAGCTCGCCACCTTCGCCGTCCTCGCCCAGCTGCCCAGAGACCTGGTAGGGGACAGGGTGGGGACAGGGGTGAGCCTGCCAGGGACACGGGATGGGGATGGGGGGAGATCCCCGGGCTGGGGGGGCCTGGCTGAGGTGGGGGTCCCAAAGGAGGGTGGGGATGGGCAGGGAGCATTTCCTGCACGCTGCTAGGATGGGGTGGGCGCTGGAGGGTGGGGGGGTGTCTCCCACCAACCCAGGGGAAGGGTCCCTGCACCCCCCAGCACCTTCCAGCCCCCTGAGGGTGGGTCTGTGGGGGCAGGGGGCTGCTGTGCTTGATAGAGCTCGATATGGGGCACTGCTGTGAGCCAGCAGGGGAGGGGCAGCCCCAGCCCCTGGCATCCCCCCACCCCATTGCTATTCCACCCGCGTCCCCCCGTCGGCATGGAGATGGGCACGGGTCCCCTGGAAGGCGCCTTGGCTGTGCCACCGCTGTCACCGACCCCCTCTGGCACCCAGGGGTCCCCACTGGGGGGGTGGAGGGCACAGCTGGGGGTAGGGAGCAGCTGAAGGGGGGTGGGCTGGGCTCAGCCATTCCCCCCCCGGCTTCCCCCCAGGCCATGGACCCCTCGGGCACCCCGTCGGTGCCACTGATGATCGGCTGCGCCGTGTCCTGCATGGCCCTGCTGACCCTGCTGGTGATCTACGCTGCCTTCTGGAGGTGACCCGGGGGCACCTGGGGACCTGGGGGGCACCTGGGGCTCGAGGCCGTGTGGGGAGGGGGCAGCACAGGGGGGGCACGGTGCCAGCGAAGGCTCAGCATCGGTGAGATTGAATGCAACGTGGTGGGAAGGGAATAACTCAGGTGGGAGAAGGTGCCCGGGCTGCCTGGCACTGTCCCTGCCCCAGGACAGCGCCCACCCACCCATTGGCAGCTTGAGGGGACAAGGGACAGGTACAGGGGACAGGCTGGCACCTCGGCCCCACGCTGGTCCTGCCACAGGTTCATCAAGTCTGAGCGCTCCATCATCCTGCTCAACTTCTGCGTCTCCATCCTGGCTTCCAACATCCTCATCCTCGTGGGCCAGTCCCAGATGCTCAGCAAGGTGGGTGCCACCTCCCGCCAGGGTCCCCAGGTGGGCGCGGGGGCTGCCGTGGGGTCCGAGGCCGGTCACCTCCTCCCTGCTGGCTCCCAGCAGCAGATTGGATTTGGATTAACTCGATCCTGGGATTAAATCCTCAGCGCTGGTGGCTTTGACACAAACCTCGCCGGGCGTGGGGGTTTAACCGCCGCGGTGCCGGGCGCAGGGCCGCGTCCCCCTGATGTCCCCGTGTCCCCGCAGGGCGTGTGCACCATGACAGCCGCCTTCCTCCACTTCTTCTTCCTCTCGTCCTTCTGCTGGGTGCTGACGGAGGCCTGGCAGTCCTACCTGGCGGTGATCGGCCGGATCCGGACACGCCTGGTCAGGAAGCGCTTCCTGTGCTTGGGATGGGGTAAGAGCCTGGGACGGGGTGGTGGGAGGCACCACCCTGGTACCCCCCCCGGGGTGATCTGGGGGAAACTGAGGCACAGGGGAGGAAAGCAGACCCAGGAGTCTTGGCAAGGCACCCTCAGGCCACGGGGGGTGCCAGAAGGGCCCCATCGCTGTCCCCAGCCCTGGGGGCTGGCACAGGGGTGATGCTGGGGGGGACACAGCAGTGTCACCCCCTGCAGCTCCAGCCTTGTGTCACCTTTCCAGGGTTGCCAGCCCTCGTGGTCGCGGTCTCCGTCGGCTTCACACGGACCAAAGGCTATGGGACGGCGACCTAGTACGTGGGGACGGGGGGACACGGGGCTGGGCACAATGCCAGGAGCAGGGGGTGGGCACAGGGGTGTCCCCTGACACGCCACGGTCCCCTGCAGCTGCTGGCTCTCGCTGGAGGGCGGTTTGCTCTACGCCTTCGTGGGACCCGCTGCCGTCATTGTGCTGGTGAGCTGCCCCCCGAGCCTCTTGGAGCCCCCCAAAAAAACCCACCCGGGTGGGCACGGGGCTGCTCGTGGAGGGCTCCGTGCCCACCCTGACCCCGCGCCGCTCCCGCCCAAGGTGAACATGCTGGTTGGCATCATCGTGTTCAACAAGCTCATGTCCCGCGACGGCATTTCAGATAAGTCCAAAAAGCAGCGAGCTGGGTAAGTGCCCTGCGCCCCATGGGGGTGTCCCTGGGGCCTGTGCCCCCTCACCCTGCACCCTGCCCTGCCACGCTGGGGGCATGGCATGGGGGTCCTCCAGCAGCGGGCTGAGGACGGGGCAGACTTCATCACATCAGTGGGTGGTGGGGGCCAAGCCTGGGGTGCCCGCAGCCCCTTGTTGGGGGCAGCTGGAGGGGCAGCTGGGGGGGCAGCCACCCCCACGCTTTCCTTTGGGGAAGGGGGTCCGCACCCTGCAGACCCCCCTCCCTGCCCGCCCCACCCCCTGCCGCTTGGCCACCCCCCCTCATCATTAACAACTGCTGCCGCCCTCGACTAACCCGGCGCTCTCTCTCCCTTTCTCTCTCTCTCTCTCTCTCTTCCTTCTCCCATTCGCTTTTTGCCTGTGTCTGTCCATCCGTCCATCCGTCCATCCATCCACCCTCCCCGACCCCATCCCCGCCATCCTGCCTTGCTCTCCCCACCTCCCTCCCCGCCTTCCCCGCGCCTGCATCCCCCCCGCGTGGCCCGGTCCTGGCCGCGGGGGCGCCGGGGGTGGGGTGTGTGTGGTGGGCACAGCTCGGAGCCCCCCCCGTGCGGGAGCCTGCTGCTGAAATGCACCAAGTGCGGCGTGGTGTCCAGCGCGGCCATGACCTCCGCCACCGCCAGCAGTGCCATGTTAGTGCCCGCCACGCGCCCGCCGCGTCCCCCCACCCCCGCCCCGAGCACAGCCTGGGCACCCCATGGGAGTGGGCGGTGGGTCCGGGTGGGTTTGGGGTGGGTTTGGGGCCAGGCTGTGCGCTCGGGGCGGCGTGGGCACGGGGCGCGCGCGTGTCCCATCCCGTCTGCATGGCATGGCTTCCGCAGGTCACGTCATCGCCGGGCTCGGGGCGCAGGGGGGGATCCTGTTCCCTTGGGAGCGGGGAGGGCGTGAGGGGCATGGACTCGGGAGTGTCCTCAGGATCCCTCATCCTGGCACATGAGCCCCCCCATGGGTGCTGGCTGGGCTGTGCCCGCTACCACCCTGGTCCCCATTCCCGGGGGTTTAGTGGGACTAGAGGCAGCCCTGCAGGATAAGAAAGAAATCCCCTTTCTGCTGTTCTGGTGGCTGTGGGACAGCGATGGTGGCCCCACTCACCCCCAGCCCCCTCGCTGTGGCTGCACTGCCTGTGTAGGGACAGGGACACGTGGTGATGCCAATGGCTCAGCCTGGGGGACTGGAGCCCACAGGTCCCCTCAGCCCTCGGTGCCCTGAGCACCCAGCCGGCGCTGGCTCGGGGACACCGAGGAAGAGGGGACAGCTGGGTGGCACAGCCAGCCCCGGCCATGCTTGTGGGGCGCGGGGCGAAGCTCAGGGGGCTGCTGCGGGGCGGGGGGGGCAACGCTTGGTGGGGGCTGTCACGGGGCAGCCCAGCCCGGCGGGCTCACCCCGGCCCCTCTCTCCCTGCCCCAGGGCATCGCTGTGGAGCTCCTGCGTGGTCCTGCCTCTGCTGGCGCTGACCTGGATGTCGGCCGTGCTCGCCATGACCGACCGGCGCTCCATCCTCTTCCAGGTCCTCTTCGCCGTCTTCAACTCCGTCCAGGGCTTCGTCATCATCACCGTGCACGGGTTCCTGCGCCGAGAGGTGGGGCGGCCCCGGAGGGGTGCCGGGGGACAGCCCTGGCCGCGGGGCCGTGACCGGCTCTGTCCCTGCAGGTCCAGGACGTGGTGAAGTGTCAGATGGGGGTGTGCAGGAGCGAGGAGAATGAAAACTCGCCCGACTCCTGCAAAAACGGGCAGGTGCAGATCCTGGTGAGTGCGGCTGTGCCGGCACCGGCAGGGCCATCACCCCGCTGGGGCAGGGACCCCTTGAGGCCCCGCCAGTCCCTGTGCTGGCCAAGGTGCTTCATTTCCTCTTCTTTCTCCCTCTCTTTCTCTCCTCTCTCTCTCGCTCTTTCCCCTCTTTCTGTATTTTTATAGACAGATTTTGAAAAGGACGTTGACCTGGCGTGTCAGACAGGTGAGGTCTCCCCTGCACCCTGTGCTGGGGACAGGGATGTCTTGGTGCCACAGCTGGGAGGGACAGGCAGCATGTGCCAGGGGTCACTCCTGCCTCCTCACCCTCCCCTGGGATCCCCAGAGCTGATGCTGACCCCCTCCCTGCCCACAGTGCTGTTCAAGGAGGTGAACACCTGCAACCCTGCCACCATCACGGGCACATTGTCCCGCATCTCCCTGGACGGGGACGAAGACCCCAAGCTCAACACCACGTCGGAGGGTGGCCTGGGCTTCTCCAGCCTGCCAGGGAACATCCCTCCCACCAGCATCCTGGTCCAGGTCCCCAAGATGACGCCCAACGTGGTGGCGGGCTTGGGCGAGCTCGGCGACCCGCCGGCGCAGCAGCTCAGCCTGGACGCGCCGGGTCCCGTCTACCTGTGCACGGAGAGCAGCCTGAGGCCCTTGGAATATGGCTGGATCCGGGCCCCCGAGCCCCCCCGGGAGAGCGACTACATGATGCTGCCCCGCCGCACCGGCAGTCTCAAGCCCTTCCCGCGGGATGAGGGGACCCTCGGTCCCGGCGCCGACGAGGGGGTGCCCGGCGGGACGGGGCGCCCGGCGGCCGAAGGTGACACCTACCCCAGCTTCGTGGCGGTGGACCACGTCAACGTGAACTTGAACCAGCCCTACGGGACGGTGAAGGCTCCCTACGGCCTCCAGTTCAAGCAGCATCCCACGGTGCGGCAGATCCTGGCCTCGGAGCTGTCGGAGCGCAGCCGCACCATGCCCCGCACCGTCCCCGGCTCCGCCATGAAAGTGGGGTCCCTGGAGGTGAGCGGGGGGGCTGGCGTGGCCCGTGGGCACGTGTGTGGGGAGGGACACGTGTGCAGGAGCACGTGTGCATGTGCATGAGTTACCCCTGTGCCCACCCTTGGAACCCACCCTTGGCTCGGGGTCGTGCGGTGGGTGAGCTCCGTGTCCCCCTTGGCCGGGAGCGTCGTGTCCCCAAGCTGGTCGTGGCTTGGGGCTGGCATGAGCCCCCCCCACCTTGCTCACCCTCATCCTGGACCTGCAAAGACCTTTCCCTTTTCTTCTCCGTCTCCTCTCCCCACTCCTGCCTGTCCCCTGCCAGAGGAAGAGGTTGCGGTACTCTGACCTGGACTTTGAGGTAAGTCCCACCATGGCAACAGGGGTCACAGGGTCGGGTGCCATCAGAGGGAACTGAACCACCTTGTCCCCACTCCCTTTGCCCCACTGGCAGCACCCAGGCTCAGAGGGGATTTATACCAGGCAGTAATGAACGTTGGCTCTCGACTAAAACTCCAGTGATGAACGTGGAGTGGGCTCCTGCTTGTCCAGGATGCCCCGGGAAGGCAGGGTAGGGTGCCAGGAGAGGGACAGGGACGGGGGCTGTGCCAAGGGCTGCAGGGCCGTGCCGATGGCCGCAGGCTCTGCTCTCCCCCTGCAGAAGGTGATGCACACACGGAAGCGCCACTCTGAGCTCTACCATGAGCTCAACCAGAAGTTCCACACGCTGGACAGGTACCGGGCTCCGTCTGCCGGCTCCTCCAAGGTGAGGTCCTGGGGGTCCCGTCCTGCCCTGGTCTGTCCCTCTGCAACCCTTCACCTTCTCCTCTTGCATGGACTGGGGCATCCCAGGGAGAGTGGGGGGGGACAGGCCATCCAGGAATGATGCAGGAGCTGAGCTCTGTGGGATTTTCCGCAGCGAGAAAAGCGGTGGAGCGTCTCGTCGGGCGGCGGGGAGAAGAGCACGGCCACCGTAAGTGCCTGAGCCCCCTCCGGGGGGTTACCCCACCCCATCCTGGACAGGGCCAGAGGGTGGAGGGGGTGGCTGTGCACATCCCCAGCCGCTTCCCACAGCTCCCCCTGGCCCCGCAGGATGTGACCAGCCCCGAGGAGCAGCGGCCGCAGGCCCCGGCCGCGCCGCCCAAGCCATGGAGCACGTTCAAGGCGATGACACTGGGCGCCCTGCCCAGCGCCCAGCGGGACCGGCTGGAGCTGTGCCGGGCAGACTGGGAGAGCCCCTGCGCCGGCCTGGACGCGGCCGATGGCGACTTCCAGACGGAGGTGTGAGCCCCGCGCCCATCGCCGCCGCCCCCGGCCCGCGCGGGGCTGCAACGAGCCGAGAACGCTGGGTTTGCTCCGTCCTCCTCGGCGGCCGGGGGGGTCCCTGCCTGGCCGGAGCCGTGTCCCCCCCCGGGCAGAGCCCGCGCTCCCCCCGGCGCAGCCGCCTCCCGCCCGTCCTCGCGCGGCTCCTCCTCCCGCCACCCCCCGGACGCGGGTGTGGAGGGGACCCGCGCACCCCCCCATGCTCACCCACGATCACGCCTGCACCCCCCCCGGGGCAGGACCGGCCCTCGAGGCCCTTCAGACCTTCGTTCTTTTCTACCGGGATGTTTCTTCACGCCGTGCACCGTGTGCACGCGAGCGGCCGCCCCACTCCCCCACCCCGGGACCCCCCGTTTCCCCGGGGCCCCGTGGCCGTCCCCTCCCAGCCCTCCCCACCGTCCCCACCCCACGGGGCAGGTGCTGTCGTTGTTGGAAATAAAAGTTCACTCTCTGTGGTGCCGTGGGGGCCGCGGCCATCGCCTCGTGCTTCGTGTCGGGGTCCGGCTGGGGAGGGGGTGGCTGTTGCCCCGTGGGGTCCCCTGGCCTATCTGCACCCCCCTGGCCCCCTCCCTGCCTGCAGGATCCCACTGGCCAGGGCTGATCCCGTGCCCAGGCACTGCCGTGCAAATGAGCGTCTTATCGCAGGAGCCGGGAGCACTTAATTACACGGTAATTAATCTGTGAGCAAATTAGGAACTTCGGAGGCAATTGCCGTGCAGAGGCGTGTCAGGTGGGCTGCCTGGCACTGCCGGAGCATCCTGGCATCCGGAGCAGGAGTCTCCAGGGAGGGGTGCTGGGGCAGCAGGAGTGGCAGCCATGGCCAGGAATGCCAGGCTCCAGACTAGGAGCTGTGCTGGGATAACAGCGCTGGAGGAGAGGACATCCCTGCCTTGTGGCTCTCAGCACATCAGGGACTAGAGATTTGGGCTGAGCGATCCATGGTGTGGATCAGGTGCCCGGGCAGCTTGGCTGGGCCGTGGTATTGAAGCCCTGCTGCCGTGGTGTGCCATAAGGTGCCAGGGAGGGGTGTGTGATTGCGGTGATATTGGGAAGTAGGTCTTGGTCTTGGCTGTTGCTTCTGTCTGGGAAAGGCCACCTGAGCTTCCCGAGGGCTTCGAAGAGGACAGGCTTGGCACAGGCAAAGGAGGCTGCCCAGTTTGGGCTGGTGGCCGGTGCCCAGTTCAGATGGTGTGTCCCTGTGTGCCAGGCCAGGCCAGGAGATGCTGCTCCCTGTCCCACCCGTGCTGGGACGCTGGGGTAGGATGTGGCCCTCGTACAGGGGCTGCCTTGGGGGTCAGCTGTGGCTCCCAGCCCTGTGGAGGGCGTGGGGTGAGGGTGACGCCGTGGGTCAGGGGCACTGTTCCCTCGTGGTGCTGTTCTCCTGCTGGTTTGCCACTAATGGCAGCCACATCCTCTTGCTCTGGTTTCTGGGAGCTGCCACGCTCTGGGATCCCCCCGCCCCCTGCTTTGGGGGATCCAGGGCCTGCTCCAGCTCCCCTCCTCTCCTTCCCAGCCAAACACAGCCGCAAGAGGCGGCGTCAGGGTTTCCTGGGGCATCTGTTGGCAATTAGCAGCTCTTATTACTCACGGAGACGCCATATGTGGTGAGGGAACAGAGCCCGGGAGAGAGGCACGGGCTCGTGGTGTGTCCCAGCACAGGGGACACGGGGACAGCCCCCAGTCCTGCGGGTCTGGGCAGTGATGGGGGATTCTGGGGGGAATCAGAGCAGGATGGAGAGCTCTGGAGCCATTTTCCATCTGCAGCTTCCATCTGAGCCAGGCTGCGTCCCCCCAGTGCCAAAAATGTGCAGTTTGGGGGGCGGAAATGATGGAGAAGGAGCTCTGGGGCTGTGCAGCCGCGGGGGCGGGGTGGGACAGGAGCTTTCTGGCGCTTCACCCTTCACTTTTTGGGAAGGAAATCCCTCCAAAAGAGGCAAAACTGCAGTTTTAGCGCCGCAGAAACGAACGGCCCTGTGAAGAAGCTGGAAAGAATTCCCGCAGGCGCTTTCCTTCCTGACTGGAACTGGGGAGCGGGGGGGGGAGGTTGTGGCTGGATTGGTGCAGAAATTAATGCTGAACCGCTGAAATCCTCGCCGCAGGAATTCCCTCCTCTGCCTTGTCCGGGCCGGCAGCCACCCGGGGTCCGGCCGGCGTCACCCCAACGCTCAGCCCCCGGATTTGGGGGGGCCTTTCGGGGGCTGAGCTCAGCCTGGGAAGCGGGGGAGCCCCACGGTAACACCAGCGCCGCGGCTGCCGCGTGACGCTCGGGGTCGGAGGCAAATTGTCTCCAGCCCGAAAATTGTCGGGCTCTGCTCCGGCTCGTGTTTCTTGGCAGCCGGCGCAGCAGTTTCTTGGAAGCGCAGCGTGCCTCTGCTTTTTCCATGCTGGGTTGGTGGGCAGGGGCTGCAGGATCCTGCCTTCCATCCCCCAGCTCGGCACGGCTCCAAGGGATGCCGGCGCAGAATGCTGGGGAGGCGGGATCCAGCCTCTTTCCCTCTGGAGATGCCGATCCCGTGCGCTGGAACAGCCATGGGAAGCGGGAGCTGCACGAAGCAGTTTTCCACGCTGCTGCCACCCCTGTGCTTTTTGGGGCTTTTGAGGTGCCTTCATGCCACTGGGCTGGGGACAACCAACCCAGGGAAGCAGCCTGGGAAATGAGGGAAACTGAGGCACGGGATGGGCAGCGGGAGGGATGGGTGTGACTCCCCCCAAATTCATTCACAGCTGAATTGAGGGTTCTGGAAGCTGCTGGTCGTGTAAGGGGTCTGGCTGGAGAAGAAGGGACAAGGCTGCCCTCCATCCCTGCTCTGCTGTGGGGCGAGATGTGGCTTTGGGGTGGGCTGTGGGGCCACTTTTGGGCCATACCAACCCCACCAGTGCTCCTGCACCGGGTTCGTTGCTGCTGGGTGGCCCCAAACAAGGAACAGCTCGAGGTGAATAATCATCCAAAAAACAGGAATTATAGAAGTTTCATTGTGTTTCGTTCCCACTTGCTTTAATTACCCTTAATTACCTCAGTAGGCATCTCGGGAGGAGCGTCAAGTGCTCTGTCACCACGTCTGGGGCTGGCGGGTGAGTGACTGGCGGAGTGGAGCTGCTGGGTTTGCCCACGACAGCTTATTTACTGTCTCTGACTAAACAGCAGTTGTTAATTAGCTCCTTTATGGAGATACATGCGTCCCTCACGCGTTTGTAAAGCTGCAGCCTAAATAGATTCATCACAATTTGGGAGGAAAGCAGCTGAGCCAGGGCCCGGTGCCATGCTGGGCATCACTGGGAGCAGGGATGCAGGGATGGGGGTGCCTGTGGATGCTTGGAGTCCCCCAGACCCAAACTTTGCGTGAGGTGAGGTGGGCTTGTTCCCTGCCTCCTCCCTGCCTGTGGGGGATCAGGGTGCCCTGGCACGTGTGGGCAGGGGATGATGGAGCAGAGCTGGGCAGCCAGGCCCTGGGGCAGCGTTCCAGGCTGGCACATCCCAGCGGCGCAGAGCTGGGAGCTGGGATGGGTGCCGAATCCCTGCAGGGCTTGGCAAGGCTCTGGGAAGTCAGCAGCTCTGCCGCTGGGGACTTGGGAGCAGCACAGTGCCAGCGGGAGGGATGGTGGCAGGGATCCCGTCTCGGGGCTCTGACCCCAGGCGCCCTGTTCTGAGCCAGGCTGTCCCCAAGCCACCCCAGGGCACAGGGGATGGGACAGCAGCTCCATGTCACAGCGGGGTCTGGCTGCCGCGATGCCTTGGGGTCTGCTCGGAGCTGCTCCGGAGCCTGTGGAGGAGCATCCCTGAGAACCATCCTCCGAGGGACACCCTCCTCCCCTAGGGACAGGCATTCCAGCCAGCGGTGCCACCACCGGTCCCCGTGGGGAGGAAGAGCTGCTCCACAGGGATGCCAGCCAAGGAACGGGCTTCACTCCCACCCCCGGGATCGGGGTTCCCCTCCTCCGGGCGGGGATCCAGCCCCCCGAGGGGGGGGAAGGCGGGTGGGGAGGGGAAGGAGGGCGCTGCCGGGGGAGGCACCCGGGGCGGAGGAGGATGAGGAGGAGGGCGGGGATGCGAAGGCGGGCGGCGGCGCAGGCCCCCCCCGGGTTGGGGGGGAGCGGAGGGCGGGCAGCGCTGGGGGGCGGCTCGGGCCCCCCCGGAGGGAGGCGGGGAAGGCGGCGGGGGCGGCGCGGCGGCTCCCGGTGTCCCGCGGCGGAGTTCCCGGTGTCCCGCACCGTCCGGGCAGCCCCGTCCCCGCCGAGCCCCGCGCAGGTGAGCCCCGCACGGCACCGCACCGGGAGCGGGCAGAGCCCGGCGGAGCCCGGCCCCGCGGCGGGGAGGGACGGGACAGGGCGAGCCGGGGATTCCCCGCTAATAACCGGAGTTAATCACCGCCCCGGGGCCGTGGGGACCCGCCGGTGCGGAGGGTGCGGGGTAGGGAAGGCGGGGAGCGGGCGGGGAGTACTGGGGGGGGTCAGGAGTGGGTGCAGGGGTGGGCAGAGGGTGCAAGGGTGGGAGCAGGGGTGGGTGCAGGCAGTGGCAGACCAGAGGAGCCGGGAGGCAGCAGAGGGGAGCCGGGAGGTGCAGGGGTTGTGTCTTGGGACAGGGGGGCTGGGTCGCAGGCAGGGAAGAGCAGGGGGTGCGGGAGAGCCCAGTGCAGGCAGTGCAGAGGTGGGTCCCCGCTCACGGGGGTCCCCGGGTGCTGTGCGTGGGATGAAGGCTCAGGGATTCACGTCCCGCTCTGGCAGCAGCCAGTGTAGCCGGAGCGTGTCCGGTCTGTCCCGACTCTGTCTCCCTCTGTGCAGCCCGGCCTTGCCTCGTGGCAGGAAGCAGGAGGGAGGCCAGGTCGGGGTGACCTGCAGGGCCTGAGACACCCCGGGATCCACTCGGGACCGGGAGATAAAACAGGAGGGAGGGAGACCTTCCTGGGGGGTTCATACAGTAGGTGCCCAGTTCCACTCTGGGGAACCTCAGTCTTCACGTTTCCGGATGTTTGGAGTGAATCCAGGTGCTGTGATTGGACTGAACCCACGGGATACTGGGGCTTGCCCTGTGTGCATGGGGTGGGTGTGGAGCAGATGGTGATCCAACAGTGGATGGGGGGAGGCCACACTGAACCCCAAAATTTGACAGAGCCATGGCCAAGAGGGTCAGCACCAACTCCATGCTGGTGGCTTTGCTGGAAGTATCCCAGTGTTGGCAACCACATGGGCTGGTGCCCACCATGGACTGGTGCCCACCACTTGCCCGTCCCGCTGGTGCCCAATGTTTCTCCCTTGCAGGCAGCTGTGTTGGTCCTGAGCTGCTGCCACAGGCACCATGAGGGGTCTCTGGGCCCTCGTGCTCATGGGGCTCGTCAGTGCCTGCGAGGGGAAGGAGCCGCCGCCGGCAGAAGGTAAGGGACACTGGGAGTGAGGGCTCGGGGTCTGCACGGCAGCAGCCCCCTCCTTACACGTCCCTGGGGAGGGTTTGGTCAGACCTAGGGATGGCAGGGTGGCTGGAGACACCCTGGTCCCCACGTGCCAGGACTGGAGCGGTGGCTGCGAACGTTGGCTCCCTGCAGAGCGCCGGCTGCTCCAGGCTGTGGGGCTTTGCTCAGCATCCCGTGTGGGCAGGGGGCCAGGGAGAGCTGAGCGAGCCCAGCCATGGGGAGCCAGCCCAGGGACACCCCGGCATCGCCCCCGCAGCCCTGGCTGTGCTCGGGGAGGGACTGGGCTTGGCCGTGCTCCGGCCGCGGGACGCTCGGTGCCAGCTGGCAGCGCCGGCGGCGCGTCCGGCAGCACGTGTGGGGTAGGTGAGCCAGGACCTCTCAGGGCTGTGGCAGGGATGCACAGAGCTCCCAAGGGAGTTTTGGCCTCCAGCTGCCAGCTGGGAAGAGGTTTGGCCACGGTCCACGCCATGGTGGAGGCTGCCCACGTGCAGCGGGGGACAGGGGGACAATGGCTGAGCCCACGAGGATCTCTGCCGGGGTGTCCCTGGCCACGGGGTCGCTGTGCCTGGGTCCCGGTGTGGGAAGAGCTCGAGGCGGATGCTGGGGAGGAGCCGCTGGCAGCGACGCCGTGGTTGCATCAGGCTTTGTGGGGGTGGAGCAGTGGCTCGTCTGGGGGGCCCGGGTTTGCCCTTGGAAGGGACCCGTAGCCGGCACCAGCTCCCGCTGCCCAGCACGGCGTGGCCTCTCATCTCCTGGCCTTTTCTTAGGGATATGAGGCTTGGACAGATGAGATTTTCCCTTAGGATCTGCACCAGGGCTGGGAGAGGCTTCAAAGGGATTGAGCCGGGGTGATTTATGCTCTGCTTTCAGTCCCCTGGCCTGCTGAGGATGATCTCAGCGCCAGCAGGAGGGAGCTCTGCCCCCGGTTGTGACACACACAGCCCGCCCTGCCGCTGCCATGTCGGGGGTCCTGAGGGTGAGGACACCCCCCCACACCACTGCTGACCCCATGTGAGTGGTCAGCCTGGGGGAGAAGCACTGTGGTGGTGCCTGAGGGCCCTCTCCGAGGGCAGAGATGGAGGTGGGCAGTGGGGCTGAGGGGGGGTCAGACATCCCCCCAAGAACAGCCAAGGAAGAGGCGAGTGAATTGTTGGTGGCCATCCCTGCTCCAGGGCCAGTGTGCATGGAGACAAAACAAATTCCTCTTTCACTACCCCCTTGTTTACTCCTTTATCTCACACCTCCCAACATCTGGTGCATTCAGAGGAGGTGGATTGATGCTGCTGAAGCAGTAATTTATCAGTGCAAACAGCAGCAACATCCCCGTGATCATGGCTCACATGGCATTTCCAGCCTCTTGCTGTCCCCTGGCTGGACCCTAAAGCCTGTCCCCTGGGCCACTGGGTCTGAGCTGTCACCAGGATGGGACAGGAAGGCCAGAGGGCAGCCCTGGGTGCCATCTCCCCACTGTGGGTGTCCGTGGCACCTGTCCGAGTCTCCTGATGCTGATTCCAGCTGCGAAAATGTTTTGAGGCAAAATGCACAGGAACTGGGAAAAGCATTTCACCTGGTGAACTGGCTGTAGGAGATGAAGGGGCTGTCTCTGAGCTCACTGTCTGTCCCCTCCAAACTGCTCCAGGAGGGCTCCAGCTTCTCTCCTCCAGGTTCCCAGGAGCCAGTGCTGCTGTGGGAGCAGATCCCTGCTGGATCTGTGCTGCCAGCAGCTTTGGGGGGCTGGGGTGAGCTCCTGGCAGCACCCTGAGACCCTCTTGGGCTTGGGGAGCTCTGTGTTGCCACCCTGCTTGTCCCACTGTGCCCCTGGGCACGCTGCAGTGATGGTGATGTGCTGATTTGCCTTGCAGGGGAGCTGTGCCCGCAGCTCTGGGACGAGGACCTGGCTGGGGACAAGTATGAGAACATAACAGGTAAGGAAAGCCTCTCTCACCCTGCAAATGGGGTCCCTGGGCAGCCCTGGCACCCCGGGGGTGGGCTCTGTGCCCTGCCTGGGGAGGCAGGGCCAGGTCTCACCTGCTCTGCTCTGCCCTGCAGGTTTTAACCTGATTAAAAGGTTCGAGCTGCTGAGGATCTCGTCCGTCAAGAAGATCAGCAGCCCCCGGGGGCCGACGGTGCTGAGGCTGGGGGCTGTGCCCCTGGTCCAGCCCACCCAGTGAGTGTTGGGGGGCTCAGGGGGTGGCTCTGGGTGACCCATGGGGGTGGCCCTGGTTGACCAAAGCTCCCCTGGGCACCATCCCCGTGTGTTGTAAGGATGGAACCCAAGGGGAGCTGGGTGGGCTTTGCCCTGAGCTCGTGCTGGGGGCACCAGGCAGCTCCACGGCACCCTGGGGGATGCAGGGGACCCCGGGGGCTGCCCAGACACCTTCCTCCTAGAAAGTAAATCAGGGGCTGTCGCTGCTCAGCTGGGTGGTGGCCAAACCTTACGCAACCAGGGCTCTGTGGCTGCTCTGTGGTTGCTCTTGGCAGGCGCCCGCGGGGTCC
This sequence comes from Corapipo altera, assembly GCF_003945725.1. Classification (NCBI taxonomy): domain Eukaryota; kingdom Metazoa; phylum Chordata; class Aves; order Passeriformes; family Pipridae; genus Corapipo; species Corapipo altera. Next base: position 1,005,042 of record NW_020884940.1, on the reverse strand, counting down.
AGACGAGCTCAGGACGCTGCACAGCCCCGAGCAGGCACTGCAGGGCCTGGGGGGGTCTGCTGGGGGAGGCATACGGAGCCTGGGCCCCGTCCTCCCTGTCTCTGGGTCATGCTGCCCGGCTGTGCCCGTGGCTGTGCCGCCCCACAGTGCCAGGGCTGGCAGGGCTGATGCAGCGTGGCAAGGCGGGAGCAGATCCACGTCCTCGGGAGCTGTTCCTGGAGGAAACCGCTGCGGTTTGCACGCCTGCCTCCTCCAGCCTGTCCCCACATCGCCCCAGGGCTGGCACGCAGCTACAGCGGGCATGGGGCTCTCCTGGGGGCGAGGAAACCTGGCCTTGGCTCCTGACCTGGGCAGCCAAATCCTGGGGTGGCTTCAGGATGGCTCCAGACTGGTGTTGCTCTTGGCTGGGTGCCTGTGGCATCCCGGATCCAGCCATGAGGAGTGCTGAGTGGGGGGATGACCGCCCTACCCAGGTTGTTAGCTCCAGGTGGGCACCTCTGGGTGCCCATCCACCTCGGTGCCCAGCGAGGATGTCCCTGTGTCCCACGGAGAACAGAGGGGACCACCAGCTCTGTCCTGCTCCCCATCACTTGGTCCAGCTCCAGAGGGGTGGTTTGGAAAATCACTGGCGTGGAGCTGAGGCTGGGAGAGGAGCAGAACTGGAGCAAATATTTCCAGTGGTTTAGTGGGCTGTGGGAGAGCTGGGCACGGCCCCACTGGGGAACTGCCACGGCTGCCATCCAGCCCATGGAGCCTTGGGGGTTGTGGCTGTATTTCCTGGCTTCCCAGGGGAAAATTGGATACCGTGGGGATAAGTGCATGGCCCTGGGTGCTGCAGCCACCCCAGGAGGGCTGTGTTTGGGGTGCAGGGGGTGGGGCAGGGATGGGGAAGGTGCACTTGGGGCTGAATCCACCACGATGGCATCTGGGATGCCACTGGTGGGGACAGAGCCTGGTGGGATTCACGGGGGGCTCTTGGGGTGATGCTGCCACAGGGGTGGGTGCCACAGGGGTGGGTGCCACAGGGGTGGGTGTCATAGGGATGGGTGCTGCCACCAGCCTTGGTGCCAACTCCAGCACCAGAGCCCAGTGCAGGATCTGGTGCCCCTGACACCCATCCCCACAGGCAGGTGTTTCCTCGTGGGCTGCCCCCCACCTTCACCCTCATCTTCACCCTGCTGCTGAAGAAAAACAGCACCGGGGAGCACTGGTACCTCTTCCAGGTCACCGACCGGCAGGGATACCCCCAGGTACTGCCCCGGGAAGGCGGTGGGATGCACCAGCAGCGCGGGCACAGCCAGAAGCCGTCCCTGAGTGTTGTCCCCTCTGTGCTCAGCTCTCCCTGTCCGTGCACGGCCCCGAGAAGAGCCTGGAGTTCCAGGCCAGGGCAGCAGGGGCCGCGTTCGTCAGCGCCGTGTTCGCGGGGAAGGCCGTGGCGTCCCTGTTCGACGGGCGGTGGCACAAGGTGGTGGTGGCCGTGCAGGGCCACGCTGTCTCCGTCCACCTGGACTGCTCCTCCATCTCCTCCAAGCCGCTGGCGCCGCGGCGGGCGCTGGCCCTGGAGGGAAACACCTTCCTGGGGCTGGACGCCGTGCGTGGCACCCCGGTCCGGGTGAGTGCCCGTGGGGTGAGGGCACCCCTGCCACCCCTGGAGCCACCCCTGACCTGCCACCCCTGACCTGCCACCCCCACCCACTGCAGTTTGACATCCAGCAAGCCCAGATCTACTGTGATGCCGAGCTGGCCCGGCAGGAGGGATGCTGTGAGATCTCGGCCAGCGGGGTGAGTGCCCCTGAACCCTCCACCCCAATCCCAGCTGGACCCTGGAATTGCCCTGTGCACGGTCAGGGTTTTCCCCAGAGGGGAAACTGAGGCTCGATGAGGGCCGGTCTCTCCCCTGTGGGTCACCTCCTGCTCGTGGTGGCCTCGTGGTGCCTGTCCCCATGGATACATCCCTCTCCTGAGTCACACCGGGTGCTCGGGCGGGGCCGGGGCTCCCGGCTCTCCCCTCGGCAGCCCCACACAGCAGCTCTCTCTCCCCGAAGTGCCAGACGGAAGCTCCCAAGACCCGTCGGCAGGCGGAGCTGATGCAGAGCAGCAACCTCATCGAGATGGTGCCACAGCCCGAGGGCCGGGTCTACACCCGCTGCTTCTGCCTGGAGGAGCCGCTGGGCACCGTGAGCTCCGGCGTCCCCATCCCGGTCCCCATCCTCGTCCCCATCCCCATCCCAGCACGGGGAGCGGTCCCAGCCCCGCGGGATGGGCAGTGGCTCAGCTGCCGTGCCCGGTGCTGCTGAGCCCTTAGCCACACGGATCCAGCCCCTGGAAAATCCCTGCCTCGCCCTTTCCACCGCACCAGGCGAGGGAGGGAGCTGGTGGTGACCGGGGACCTGGGAATGAGGGAGGGGAGGGCTCCTGTGGTCCCACCACTGTCTGCACTGGCCGAGGTGGGTCTCATCCATGGGGGCCTCAGGCAGGATAACCCGGGATTCGTGGAGAGGGAGCACCCAGGAGTGCCCAGCTGGGATAACCCGGGGGTGCTCCTTTCTCTCCACAGGAGCCAGTGAGAACCTCGGGGAGGAGCAGCCTGAAGGAGGATCCCAAGGAGAAGGTGAGGGAGGTGCAGAGCGTGTCCCAGCCCGGCTGTCCTGGTCCTGCCATTCCCAGCTCCACTCCCCTTCCTCCATCAGTGCCATCCCAGGGGCCCACCCACCCCCTGGGCTGGATCTGCCCCATGGCATTTGGGAACTTTCCGCTGCTGCCAGAGCTGCAGGTCTGGAAGAGCAGGGCAGAAGCGGCTGCTCTGCTCCCCCGAGCAGGAACTGAGGCCCCACTTGCTCTCTGCTGCTGCTGGAGTGATCCCAGCTATGGCCAAGGGCCTCTTTGTTCCCTCCGAGCGTCTCCGGAGCGCTGCCAGAGCTGGGAAGCGTCTCCAGTGCTCCTGTTCCTCATCCCTGCCTGTCTGTGTGATCCCTGTCCCGCCACAGGGATTCAGGGCTGCTCTGTCCCAGTGGTGGGATCCTGCTGGGGATCCCTGGGGTGTAGATCAGGTCCAGCAGTGTGGGCTGGGGCCCGTGGGAGCATGGGGTCCATCCTGCAGCCCCATCCTGCCTGTCCCCGATCCCATGGGAGCAGACTGGAGTGGCTGGTTTGGCTGGAGGAGCCGTGGTCAAGCCACAAAGCCGCAGGGAGAGCCGGGTGCCAGGCTCTTCATGTCCCCAGGGAGCAAACATTGGGTTTTCCCTTCTCCATCCAGGGCATTCCCTCTGCCCACCCACGGGCACCCCTGAGCTGGTGGGGAGATGCTGCAGGGGCAGCCCCATGGGGTTGGGGTGCCCAGGGGAGTGGGGCAGTGCCCACAAGGGTGTGGGTGCCACAGAGGGGTGGGTGCTGTAGGGTTTGGGGTGCCATGGGCAGCGAGTGGAGCTGGTCCAAGCCCCCATCCCTGTCTCTTCCAGTGCCCGCCCTGCTCGGCACAGATGGCATCGGCAAACGTGAGTGTGGCACTGGCTGTGCTGGCAGGACAGGGGAACCCCGGCCCAGCCTGGGTGGACTGGGGGCTGGGGACAGCAAAAGCCACCCGGGTGCTGGCTCAGGGGTGTCCCCCACCCCTCTGTCATCACCACCAGCCCCCCACGACCCACAGCTCCTCCTGGCCTGGGGCCCTGCAACATCTGGCTATGGGGAAGGTCTCTGATCCCTTCCAGATGTGGCCCCATTGCTGCAACAACTGTTGGCTGGAGGTGTGGGGGGGATGATGGGGGGATGGTGGGGTGGGTGTTTGGGAGCCCTCATGGAGCTCCTGAGGAGCTTGGGGACAGGGTGTGGGGAGGATGGGCACCACGGTGGGGTTGGGGCTCTCCTGCTGCCATTTGGAGCCACCATGACCTTGGGAGGCTCCAGGACACCTCCCTCCTCTCTCCCCAGGTCACACTCGGTCCCTCAGGTCCAAAGGTAGGTTTGTCACCCCCCAGGACACCCAGGGCCCAGCCCCGGCAGAGATGTGGCCACTCTGTGCCTGGAACATCCTTGCCTGGAGCCGTGGGCCCGCTGTGGGCACACATGGGGACACCTGAGCCTGTTTTGTGCCCCACACCTCCCCTCTCTTGCAGGGCACCAAGGGCGAGCGTGGCCTGCCTGGCACCGCCGGCGCCAAGGGGGAGAAGGGCGAGCGTGTGAGTGTCCCTGGCCACGTCCCGGGTGGGGACCCTTCTGTGGGGCTGATCCCTGTGGGGTCCTTGCCATATGGGGGTCCTGCTGCCCTAGGGGTGTTCCTGACCCCCCACCCTTGGCTGTGGTGGTTCGGGCAGAGCCCCTAAGCCACCTCCCCCCTCCGCAGGGCATCGACTGTGTGCGCACCCACCCCGGCAGCCCCGTACAGGTGAGACCCCCCCCCCGAGCCTCCCTGAGCCCCCCTCCCCACCTCTGCCACCCCACTCACCTCCTTCTCCTCCTCCCCAGTGCGCTGAGGGGCCGCGGGGCGAGAAGGGGCAGCGTGGAGAGGTGGTGAGTGACACTCAGCCATGGGGACACGGGGTGGGGACACTGCGGTGGCCCCCCCTGTGTGGCTGGTGTGCCCGGGGTCCAGCCCTGAGGGTCCAGCTCTGTGGGTGGGTGGGGGGGGGATGAAAGGAGCAGAGGTGAGAGCAGAGGGGAAACCCTGCACAAACCCACCCATGGGTGCCTGCACGAGCCCACCCATGGGCACCCACCTCTTCCTGCTGTTCCCACGCAGGGTGTCCCCGGGGCTGCCGGTGCTGACGGGCAGAAGGTGAGTCCAGCCCCACTGTGGGTCCTGGCACTGTGGCAGGGACACCTGAGCTGTGTCCCCTGGGGTGGCAGCAGCGGTGCCAGGACCTGCCGGGGCCAACCTGGATGGCAGAGGTGACGGCGTGGGTGATGCCACGGGTGACAGCACAGGTGACATTCATCTGTCCCACAGGGCCAGAAGGGCCAGAAGGGTGATGGGGGACTGCAGGGCAAGCCGGGGCGCCCAGGGCGTGATGTGAGTAGTGCCAGGGGCTACCTGGGCACCCCCTGGGCAGCGGGGTCCAGCTGCAGGACCAGCCTGCCCATGGGGTGCACACACAGAACCTTCACACTCTGCTCCCCTCCCGGCAGGGCCGGCCCGGAGAGATCTGCGTGGTGGGCCCCAAGGGCCAGAAGGTGGGTGGGGGTCCGGGGGGGAGGAGGTGGGAGATGAGGCACCCGGTGGCAGCACTGGTATTGACACCTCCCTTGTCTTCCAGGGTGACCCTGGCCTTGTGGGACCCGAGGGGCTGGCTGGTGAGCCAGGACCCCCAGGGAAGCCAGGATCTCCAGGGATTGGCTTTCCAGGGAAGCCGGTAAGGACCCCTGTGCCTGTGCCCGGATGACATGCCCAGTGGGCATTGTCGTGGGAAGGGGTGAGGTGTTCCAGAGCTAACACCACCCTCTGTCCCTTCCAGGGTGACCCTGGTGGCCCCCCAGGTCCAAAGGGAGAGAAGGTGAGTGGAGGGAAGGGGGTCCTAGCTACCCCTCCCTGCCCAGGGCGGCTGGTGGGGACTGGGATCAGGAGCTGGATCTGGCACTGCTGAACCAGTGCTGGCTGGTGGAGCTGCCACCTGCTCAAGCCCCAGCTGGGTGGCCTAAGGAGCTGGCTTGGGGGGCAGGAACTCCCCTGGGGGGACAAGGGTATCCCGGGGTTGCCAAGGGCTGTGGTGTTTTCCTCTGCTGGGCTCAGGCTTTCCCATCTCTGGCTCCAGGGCAGCTCAGGAGCTCCTGGACCCGGAGGATCGCCTGGGACACCCGTGAGTACCAGGAGCCTGGAGCCAAGGCCCGGGGTCAGGGACGGGTTTCTTGGCTCGAGGTTGGGGCTGTTTGGCCAGAGCAGTGGCGGGATCCAAGCCCAGGAGCTGAGAGGGATTTGGGATCACCCAGTGATCCGGCGGCCTGGCTCGGGGCTGGGATTATCCAGTGCCACAGCTGATGGAGAATCAGGGGGAGCTGGGTGGCACTGCCAGGGCACACCTTCACCTCAGGGCTCCCTGAAGCAGCCCCCTGCCCACCTTCTTCCCACAGGGTCCTCCCGGTGCCCTGGGGCCAAAAGGAGACAAGGTAGGTGCCATGGGCTGATGCTGGCACAGCCCCACCATGGTGCCCATCCCTCACCTCGGGGCTGCTTGGGGGCCACTCCAGGACCCCCCAGCCTGGGCTGTGTCTCACTGTCCCCACTGGGCAGGGTGAGCCATGTGAGGTGTGTCCCACTGTCACCGAGGGGACACTCGGTGCCATCGGGGTGCCCGGCAAACCAGGACCCAGGGGAGAGCCTGGAGCGCCCGGCAGGGACGGGGTCTCGGTGAGTCTGAACCTGGGGGCTTGTGGGGTGGAGGGCAGGGCAGGGGCTCATCTCAGCATCCCTGATGCTCCCTCTGATTCCCCCTTCCCAGGACAGACCCGGCCCTGCAGGACCCAAAGGGGACAGGGTAGGTGACATGGGGTCGACTGGCTTGTCCCCCTCTGGGGACACCAAGCACCGTCCAGCCCGTGCTGGCAGCACCCAGCCCAGCTCCTGTGTTTCCTTTCCAGGGAGATCGTGGCATCCAGGGGATGAAAGGGGAGAAGGTGAATGTCCAACCCTCTGTCCCACCCTCTCCCTGAGCCCCTGCAGCCCCCTGAGCTGTCCCCTGTCCCACCCCCAGGGGGACTCGTGCCTGTCCTGTGATGCCCGTGTCCTCGCCGCGCTGCGCCGGGGCCCTGCCGAGGGGTTTGAGGGTGAGCCGGGGCTGCCGGTGAGTCCTGGGGCTGAACCCCCCTGTCCCGTGCTGGGGGGACACCCCGGTCACCCTGGGGCTGCTGGGGGTGCCAGGGGTGTGACCATGGGAGGTGTTCAGCAGGGTGACCTGGGGCTCCCTGGGCTGGCTGGGATCAAGGGTGAGAAGGTGAGTAACCCCCACACCCACCCCCATTCCCGCGTTGCTGGAGTCAGTGGGAATGGCTGGATCACCCCATGGGGTTGGGGCAGCCTTGTCTGACCCTGACTGTTCCCTGTCCCTGACCCTGCTCCGTTTCAGGGGGACGGTGGCCAACTGGGACCCATGGGCAGACCGGTGAGTGGGGGCACAGGTGGGCAGGGGGCATGTGGGGGCTCAGGGTGGGTGCTGGGAGCCCAGGGTGGGCAGGAGCCGGGTGTTGGGGGCCGTGGTCTCACCTCTGCTGTGGCTTCTCGGTGCAGGGGCTCCCGGGAGAGAAGGGTGACCCGGGTGTGCGGGGGCTCAAAGGAGAGAAGGTGAGCCCTACCATGGGGACCCCCGGGACCCCTCTCCCTGCCCTGTCCATGCCACCTCCCCAGCTGTGACCTGTGCAGCTCATTGCATGGGATGGCCCTGAGATGGGCACAGCAGCGCTCCGGTCCCCAGAGCCACATTCCAAGCGGGATGTCCCTGCGCAGGGGGAGCCGTGCGGGCAGTGCCCTCCCACCCCACAGGCCCTCCAAGGGGCAGCGACAGTGGTGGCTGTGCCAGGACCACCGGGAGAAAGGGGCCAGAGTGGCCCCCCGGGCAGAGCGGTGAGTGCCCCCTGTGCCCACAGTGCCCAGTTTGGGGGGGATGCTCCAGCCTGACCCATTCCTCCGTTTCCTCAGGGCAGACCGGGCGACACTGGGCAGAAGGGGCAGAAGGTGAGAGGGCCTGGGAGGGGGTCCCAGCAGGGCTGGTGATGGCAGAGGTGGCTGTGACCCCTGCGTGCCATGTCCCTTCCCTCCCCACGTGCCCTCTCTTTGCCAGGGGGACGCTGGCAGCCCCGGGGATCCCGGCACGCCGGGCATGGCCGGTGTCCCAGGGCTGTCGGGTGAGCCTGGAATCAGGGGTCCGGCCGGCCCCAAAGGCGAGAAGGTGAGACCCCCCATATTTTGGGGACCTGTCCCCTCTCACCATGGTGTCTGCCACCCCTCCATCCCTCTCCCATCCCCTCCTCCACAGGGAGACCCCTGCGAGCCCGGTGCTGCTCCACTCAGGGACCTCTCAGGCGTGGTTGGCATCCCAGGAAAACCTGGAGCCAAAGGGGACCAGGGCCCCCCTGGCATCGGCCAGCCAGGCAGACCTGTGAGTGCCCCCTCCCCATGGCCATGGTGCCCAGTGGCATCGTGCCCTTGGGGTGACCCTGCTGTGTTTTAGGGGAAGCCGGGGCTGCCGGGGGTCCGGGGCCCTCCCGGGCTGAAGGGGCTGCAGGTGAGCGGGGTGCAGGGGCTGGGTTTGGGGGTCCTGAGGGCACCTCACTGCCCCTCCATCTCCCCAGGGTGAGCCAGGACCGCAGGGGATCGGCCAACCAGGACCACAGGTGGGTTTTGGGGTGCCCATGCCGTGCCATGCCGTGCCGTGCCGGGTTGCTCTGCTGGATCTCACACACTTTGCTTTTCCCAGGGAGACCCTGGAAGCACCGGACCCCCTGGGACACCTGTGAGTAGCATTTTAGGGTACCCAGTCCTGGGAGATGGGGCAGCCATGAGTCCCTCCCAATTCCTGCAAGCGGGGGCATCATTCCCCTGCAGTGTCAGCCCCCCCTGTGGGCACTGGCAGGGGGGTCTTGGCCAGCCCACCCTGGGGACAGTGCTGTCCCCTAGGCTCACTGGGGGGCTGTCTGGGACAACTAACACCCTCTCCTGCCCCCAGGGCCCCCCTGGACCCCAGGGACCCCCGGGGATGGCAGCAGAGAAAGGTGCCAAGGTAAGGGAGCATCCCCCAGCCCTCCGTGCCCCCCCTGCCCCCTACTCCTGCTGTCCTTCCTCTGCAGGGATCTCCGGGGCCCAAAGGTGCCGTGGGACCTCCTGGACCACCAGGGACCAGTGTCACAGGGCCACCGGTATGTCCTGCCCTCTGGGATGGGCACTGCCACCCCCCAGCCCCTCAACCCTGGCTAAAAGCCACCGTGCCAGGGGTCGAGCCAGGGAGCTTCCTCACCCTCCTCTCCCTCGCAGGGCCCCGAAGGGCAGCGGGGGCTCCCCGGGTCCGGTGGGCAGCCGGTACGTGCAGGGGGTGCCAGGGGGGCTGTGCCCAGAGCGTGGGCTGAGCTGGTGCCCCCCATGCTCATTGTGGGTGGGGGGCACTGGGGGCACCAGGGGTCACCCGCTCATGCTCCACCTTTCCTCCTGGCAGGGGGAGAAGGGTGCCCAGGGAGAGAAGGTGAGTTGGGGTCTGGGTGGGGCTGTACCCCCTGTTCCACCTCCTGTACCCCCTGTTCCACCTCCTGCCCTCCCTGCCCTCACCTCCTCTCTCTCCACAGGGAGACCCCGGGGAGTGCTCCTGCCCCCCCAGCCCCCGCCAGGACCCCAACTACACCGGGATGCCAGTAAGTGCCACGAAGTGCCCATGGGCACCCCTGGCTCTGCTTCACCCCCACGGGCACACCCTGATCCCCCTCAGCCCCCGCCTCCATCAAATTCTCTCCCCCCTCTTCCCCTTCTCTCGTCCCCAGGGAGCCCCAGGGCTGTGGACTGGGATGTCCTGGCAGCCACAGCCAGGCCCGCAGGTGGGTGCTGTGCTGCACCCCCCACCCACCCCCACCTCACCCCCTGCCTCTCTCTGACTGTGTTTTGGGGTCTTGCAGGGTCCCCCCGGAGCCCCCGGGCCCCCCGGCCCCCCCGGTGCCCCTGGTCGCCAGGTGAGGGACAGGGGACAGGAGATGGGAGCGGGACTGGTCCTGCCCAGCTTTTAGCACGGGGTTTAAACACTCTCTCCTTGGATTTAGGGAATGCCAGGACACAACGGTTTGCCAGGACTGCCTGGGCCTGCCGGAGACCTGGTAGGTGGTGCCCATGCCCATGGCAGTGTCCCCTGTGCCCCACGTCCTGCTCCCCTATTGTGGGACAGTCCCTCCCTCCCTCTATCCCTCCCTCTATCCCTCCATCCCTTCTTCCATCTCTCCATCCCTCCCTCCATCCTTCCCAGGGGCCGCTGGCCATCATGGCTGAGAGGAACATCGAGGTGCTGAAGGTGAGAGTGTGGGGATGTGTCACCTTTTCCTGCCCTGCGGACCCCAAACGCCTCGGGGCACCCCTGACTCCCTCTTTTCCTCCCAGACTCTCTGTGGGGACTGTGCCCAGCTCCAGGCAGCCTTGGAAGCCCCCAGGGGTGTCGAGGGGGAGAAGGGGGATGGGGGCATGCCGGGTGCCCCTGGCAGTGAGAGCTGTGCCCGCGTGAGTATTTCCACACCTCTGGGTGGGAATCTGGGTGCCCAAAATGCCCTGGTCTTGGGGGAGGGAAGGTGAAGAGACGCTCCTGACTCCCTGGGCCTCGGATGGTGTGGCAGCTGTGGGAAGCAACATGCTTTGGACACGCTCTGAGCATGCTCTGGACACGCTTGGGGCACACTGGTCCTGCTGGGAATGTGAGCAGGACCCACATACAATCCCTGCCTGCCCCAGTGGGGTTCCTGGGAGGATGATGGGATTGTCCCATTCCAGTGTAGGCTGGAGCAGAGGGTGCTGACCCCCCGAGGGATGTGGGGTGTGCCCCACAGCTCCTCTGGGCTGATCCCTGGGTGACTCCTGGGTTTTCTTCCAGTGCTTTGCCCAGTTCCCGAGAGAGGAGGCAGCTCGGGTGAGTGAGGAGTGTCCCCCCCTGGCCTCTCCCTGTCCCTGGGGACGAGCTGATATCCCAGTCTGACTCCCTGGCTCCCAGGGTGCTGCAGAGGCTGTACCCCTATTGCAGGAGCAGACGGGGCTTCGGGGGGGCAGAGGCTGCTTTGGGGGGGCTTGGCAGGGCTCAGTGGTGGGCAGTGGGCAGTGCCAGCCCGGGGTTCTGACACATCCCCACTCCCTGCAGGGTGACAGCCCTGACACTGACTGTCCTGGCCATCCCGGGTTGCCGGGTGCCCCGGGCATCCCTGGAGAGAGAGGAGAGCAGGTGGGTGAGCTCCAACCCCTCCTCAGACCCCCCACCATGCCAGCCCTTCCCAGGGGCCATGGCTGGTCCCTCGGTGCCCCTCAGAGCTGGTCCCTGTCCCCCCCCTCCCTGTGGTCACACCTGACACCTCAATCCCTCCCCAGGGCTCACCAGGACTGCGGGGACCCCCCGGACCACCCGGGCCCATCGTAAGTACCCATGCCCAGGGGTGAGGGGCTGCCAGGCTGTGTGGCCATCATGGTGTGGTCCTGCAGGGCTTGGAGGCCCTAAAAGCAAGTTGCCAAGAGGGCTGCCCCGTGCCCTGAGGCCATGGTGATGGGCAGAGGGGCACGGCATGGCCTGGACGTCACATCCTGGAGATGGAGGTGAAGGTGCTGCCAGCCTGGAGATGGAGCAGGAGCTCTGTGGCACCCCGAGGGATCAGCCCAGGCTCCCCCGTGCCTTTTCCGGGCCGTGACCTCCCTGTTTTTCCCCTCAGGGCCCCCCAGGCTTTCCTGGAACGCCGGGCGCACCCGGACTGCCCGTAAGGACCCAGCACGGCTCTGCTCTGTGCCCTGTGTCGTTGCTGCTTGGTTTGGCTGTGTCCCTTGTCCCTGTCCCCCCTGGGAGCAGCCTCAGCACAGCTGCCCCATTTCTCTTCCATGCCATCTCCATCCTCCCATTTCCACCTCCTCCATCCCAAAGCAGGGGGTCGGTCTCGGTGGACCAGGATCTGGGAATGACCTTCCTGAGCTCAGGGATCTGGCGCTGGCACTCACCAGCTCTGGTGCCACATGTTGGGTCCCTTCATCATCGGGGCACCTGGTTCAGCTCAGCAGCTCCTGGTGTGCCAGGGACCTGTCACCCCAGGGGATGGGCTGGGTGGCACCTGGGGGCAGCTGCCCTCAGGGAAGCCCCTCGTGGGGACCAGGAGGATCCTCTGTGCAGCCAGCGCTGCCTGGGCTCATCCTCCTCCTCCTTTGCTCTCTCCTCTGTGGTCATTCAGCCTCCACCACCATCTCCATTTTGATCTTCATCTCCATCTCCATCCTCATCTCCATCTCCATCCTCCTGCTCCCGCCCGTGCTCGCTCCTGGCAGGAGCTGGTGGTGGGGCTGTGCCGGTGGCTCTCGGAGGATCCGGCCCTCCTGCTCGTGTCCCCTCGTCCACTAATGTCACACCACGGTCTGTGTGGGGCTCTGGGGGGCTCTGGGTGTTGTTGCTCTGCCATGTGCCAGCGTGTCCTGTCCAGCCCGTGTCACCTCGGCACCACATCACCCCACTAACCCACCCCAGAGGTCCCACGGCACAGAGCCCAGGGGCTCCCAGCTGTCCCCTGGGAGGATGGGAGGCTCCAGGCTGGGGCACGTGCTGGGTGCCAGGAGCTGGGCACCCCACGCAGCCCCCCCAGGGCTGAGCTGTGGGTCCTGCCCACGGGTCACAGCGCGTGGGGGGCAACGGCAGCAGTGCCAGTGTCTGGGTCTGAGCACTCGGGCTCGGGCTGAACCAGGTGCCCATGGCTGTGCCGTGGGTGGAAGGAGCCCAGCCAGTGCCAAACGGGTCCTCCCTGGTGCCCAGGGAGGCTGGTGGAGATCACAGACCCCATGGGCTGTGCCCAGGTCCTGCTGCCAGGCGGGCACAGCCCTGGGCAGGGATTGTGGGAGACCCCCTGCAGCTCCTCTCTTTTCCCCCCAAAGGGTCTCCAAGGGGAACGTGGCCCTGCTGGGCTCGCCGGAGCCAAAGGGGAGCCGGTGAGTGGCGTGGGAGGAGGGGACAGAGGGGACACTGGTGCCCTGTGGGCTTTGGGCACCTGGCTGGGGCATTGCAGGTGGCTCATCCTCCTCCTCCTGCACAGGGACCTCCAGGACAGCCCGGCTACCCCGGTGCAATGGGCCCCCCCGGCCTGCCCGTGAGTACTGTGGGGAGCCAGGCAGGCTCTGCCAGCCCCCACCCCCTTGGGGGTCCCCATGTCCCTCCTGGTGCTCACTGGGACCCCCCCATGTTGCAGTTGGGGGACACCCAGTGGGCACCAAGCACTGCATCCCTGCAGGGCTCATCCCTGTCCCACCCATCCAGTCCCATCCCACACATTCCCAGTGCCCTATCCACTGCCCTGCTCCTCCATGCCCCATCCATCTGTGCCCTGTGCATGCCCTGCCTGTCCCCCCATCCTTCCTCTTCCATGTCCCATCAGTGTCCCCTCCCTGCCCAGTGCCCCACTCTGTGCCCTCCATCTCCTTCCTTCCCCAGGGCATCAAAGGCGAGCGAGGCTATGTGGGCCCCCCCGGGGAGAAAGGGGAGCTGGTGAGTCCCTCTGGGCCGTGCTCCGGGGGCAGAGGGGCTGGGGGCTCTCCCAGGTGCCCCCTTACCGTGGGCACCAGGGCTGAGGCCCTTCCAGCCTCATCCATCTCACCCCATTCCTGCCTTCCCAGGGACCCCCCGGCATGGACGGGCCCCCCGGTCCCGCAGGACCCGCGGTAGGTGCCCACCCTGATGGCCCCCGGGGGGCTGTGGGGAGGGAGGGGGGAGGCTGTGGGTGCAGTGGGGTGCTCCCCACCACCTCATCCCGTCATTCCACAGGGACCAAGGGGAGAGCAGGGGCTCCCGGGCAGCGCTGGCGAGAAGGGGGATCAGGTGAGCACTGCCAGGGGCACAGGGACCCCCGGGATCCCCAGTGGGCAGGGTGTGGCTGTCGGGGTCTGGCTCAGCTCTCACCTCTCCACAGGGTTTCCAGGGCCAGCCTGGCTTCCCGGGACCACCGGTGAGTCCATCCTGCTGGGAGTGATGCTCCAGCACAGCAGGGTGTCCCCGGGAGGTGATGCCCATCCCTGGCTGTGTGTCCCCACGGGGCCAAGGAGGGGGATGGGGGGGTTCTACAAGGGGAACACGGGCACATCCCGTGGGATATGATGCAGGGAGCAGCCCCAGAGCAATCCTGCTAAAATGAGTTTGGAGGCAGCGGGATGTGTGGGCTGGGCTCTGCTGCTGGGACTCCCCTCACTCATCACCCCGTTCTCTTTAGGGACCCCCTGGCTTCCCAGGGAAGGTCGGTCCAGCTGGGCCACCAGGGCCCATGGCTGAGAAGGTGAGTGCCACGGGCCAGTGCCCCCAGGCTGTGGCTGTGTGATGGCACCGCTCGTCCCTGGTTTGGTGCCCTGGCTGTGCCCGTGACCTCCTGTGGCTCTTACAGGGCAGTGAGGGCATGCGAGGCCCCACGGGGATGCCAGGACCCCCTGGACCCCCAGGACCTCCGGGCATCCAGGTAAGACCCTCCCCATGTGTCACCCTCGGGGCCAGAGGGGGCAGGACCACCCATGTCATGGTGCTCCTGGGAGCACGACTGGCTATTCCCATTCCCCAGGGACCAGTTCCCATTCCCCAGGGACCTGTTGCCATGGCCTGGGGTGCCCAGAGCAGGTCCCTCGGGGACCCCCAGAGCCCCTCAGTGCAAACCACCCTCTGACATCCTCACCTTGTCCCCGCAGGGCCCCGCTGGCTTGGAAGGACTGGATGGCAAGGATGGCAAGCCGGGGCTACGGGTGAGGCTCTGGGGCTCTCTGGGGTGCTGGTGGGGGACAGTCACCCTGCAACCCCCCCAGGACACTCCCAACCCGTGTCTCTTTCTCTCCAGGGTGATCCAGGCCCCCCTGGGCCACCAGGGATGATGGGTCCTCCGGTGAGTGTCAGCTTTCCTTGTCACCCCTCCCTGGCGCTCAGTGCCTGGCACGTCCCTGAAGCCAGGCCTGGGGGTCCCCTGAGCCAGGACTGTCCCACTGTGTGTTCCTGGGGACACTGAGATCCAGGGGGAGGATGGGGTCCCTGGTCAGGGTCACCTGCCTTGCCCTGCTGGCAGGATCTGGGACCCCCACCCAGCTCTTTTCTCTCTCCAGGGCTTCAAGGGGAAGACGGGACACCCGGGTCTCCCAGGACCAAAGGTGAGCGGTGGGGACACTTGGTGGTGACATCCCCAGGGACATGAGTCCTGGGCCAGGGTATCCATGCATTGCTCTGCTCACAATGTCCCTTCCTCCTTTTAGGGTGACTGTGGCAAACCTGGTCCCCCAGGGAGCCCAGGCCGGCCGGGAGCTGAGGTGAGTGAGGGGTGGGGGGGGGTGGGACCCCTGAGCTGCTTGGGCACCATGCAGCCTCTCCTCACCCTGCCTTCCTCATCACCACCCTGCCTTCCTCATCACCCCATCTTCCCCAGGGTGACCCCGGGCCCATGGGACCCCAAGGCCGGCAGGGACCCCCAGGGCTCATCGTAAGTTGGACCTGCCCCCCGTGGTGCACCAGGAGAGTGCCCGTGGGGGGATCACAGCGGGGACTCCCTCCAGTGCCAGGAGTGGGGTCATCACCCACAGCCCCCCCGCTGACACCCCTGTCTCTGCCCCCAGGGACCCCCTGGCAGCCCGGGACAGCCGGGTCCCGCTGGCCTCGCTGGAGTGGTGAGTCCTGGAGCCCCCACCACAGCCCCAGCCGTGGGATGTGGGGTCGGGATGGGGCTGGGTGGGTGCCATGGACAGTGGGTTTGGGGGTCCCCATCCCCATCCTGTGCTGATTCTGGTACTCCCGCTCCCTCCTCCGTGCAGGGGCTGAAGGGTGAGCGTGGCTCCGTGGGGGAGCGAGGTCTGCCAGGGATGCCAGGGCAGCCGGGACCCCCAGGACACCCCGGACCACCGGTGAGTGCAGCACAGCCCCCGGTACCCCAGTGCAGTGGGGACCTCGAGGACTGGTGACTGGTGGTCACTCTGTGGTCACCACTGTGGTGGTCACTGTCTCACACTTTGGTCTCACAGGGGGAGCAGGGACCAGATGGACCCGTTGGGAAAGAGGTAAGAATGAGGGCTCTGGAGCTCTCCTGCCCAGCTGGACCCACAGTTGGATCGTGACATCCTCACGGTGTCCCCAGGGTGCCCGTGGTGGGGACATCCCTGCCACCCTGCTCCTTTGTGTGTCCTCAGGGTCCTCCAGGAAAGCCGGGCATTGCGGGACCGGCGGGACAGAAGGTGAGGGGAGTCTGGCTGTGCCACTGCAGCCATCCTGTGCCACAGCCATCCCAGAACCCCACAGTCATCCCAGAACCTCACAGCCATCCCAGAACCCCACAGTCATCCCAGCATCCCA
>NW_020884940.1:979236-989049 GCF_003945725.1 Corapipo altera | reverse complement strand
TCCCAGAAACCCCACAGTCATCCCAGAACCCCACAGCCATCCCAGAAACCCCACAGCCATCCCAGAACCCCACAGCCATCCCAGAACCCCACAGTCATCCCAGCATCCCACAGTCATCCCAGCATCCCACAGCCCCTCTCAGGATGCCGGGGCTGAGCCCCGCCTCTCCCATCCCCGCAGGGTGAAGCCGGATCCCCCGGTGAAAGAGGGTACCCCGGGGAGAAGGGCAGAGCTGGAATGCCCGGGGGGCCAGGGAAGAGCGGCTCCATGGGCCTCGTGGGGCCACGGGGACCCGCGGGAGAGAGGGGCCCCCCCGGCACTCCGGGACCCGCGGGCAGCCCCGGGCTGCCGGGCCCCCCGGGGATGATGGTAAGGAGGGGTGGCCGTGGAGAGGGGGGGATGCGGGACCCCGTTCCCCGCGGGGCGCGGTGGCCGTGTCCCCTCGCGTGTGTCCCCTCGTGTCCCCCCCAGGGAGACGTGGTGAATTACGACGAGATCAAGAGGTTCATCCGGCAGGAGCTGAACAAGATGTTTGACGGTAACAACGGGGCGGTGGCGACGAGGTGACCCCCCCACCCCCGTCCCCGCCCCGTCCCCGCCGGCACTGAGCTCGTCCCTGTCCCCGCAGAGCGGATGGCATACTACACCTCCCGGCTGCACTTCCCGGTGGAGATGGTGGCGTCCCCGGGCAGACCCGGTCCCCCCGGGAAGGACGGACTGCCCGGCCGGCCGGGACCCCCCGGCTCCCCGGGGATGCCGGGGCAGATCGGCAGAGAGGGGCGGCAGGGCGTGCCGGGCATGCGGGGTAGGTGCTGCTCCCGGGGGCAATCCCAGTGTCCCCAGGGAATTCCCAGTGTCACTGGCATGTTCCCAGTGTCCCTGGGGTGTTCTCGGGGTTCCTGGTGCCCCTGGGATGTTCCCAGTGTCCCCGGGGCGTTCCCAGTGTCACTGGCATGTTCCCAGTGTCCCCGGGGTGTTCCCAGTGTCCCCGGGGTGTTCCCAGTGTCCTCAGGGTGTCCCTGGGGTGTTCCCAGTGTCCCTGGGATGTTCCCAGTGTCCCCGGGGTGTTCCAGGTGTCCCTGGGATGTTCCAGGTGTCTCTGGGGTGTTCCCAGTGTCCCCGGGGTGTTCCCAGCATTCCCAAGGTGCTCCCAGTGTCCCTGGGTGCTGGCATGTTGCAGTCGTGCCAGGGTCTCACCCCTCTCCATCCAAATCCCTTCCAGGTGAGCCAGGGGCCAAAGGAGAGAAAGGCGAGAAGGGCATTGGGGTGATGGGGGACAGTGGCCCCCCAGGACCCCCAGGTGAGCCCCCTCCCTCCACATGGCCACCGGCCCCGCGCCGGGGCTTGCTGCCACCCCAGCACTTCGTGTCACCTCCCTCTCTGTCTCTCCATCTCTTCCAGGTCCCCAAGGACCGCCAGGCTACGGGAAGATGGGCCCCCCGGGCCCCGTGGGGCAGCAGGGCATCCCCGGCATTCCCGGCCCCCCCGGTGCCACGGGGCAGCCGGGCAAGGCGGGGCACTGCAACCCGGCAGAGTGCCTGGGCGCCGTGCCCATGGAGCAACCCCTCTTCCAGCCCAAAAACGTCAAGGGTCCCTTCGGCTGAGGGTCCCTGTCCCCCCCCCGGCTTTGCTGTTAATATTGTTGTTTCCCCGCTGTGCCGGGGCCTTGCCTGTCCCGGGGGGTGGGATCTGGGATCGGGGGTTGTACAGCTCCATCGGGATGGTGAGGGCAGGTGGATCCTGCCCTGCAAATACACCTGTGCTGGTGCCCCCACGCCTCCTGCTCCATCATTGGCACAGAGGGATCTCTGTCACAGAGGGATCTCTGCGTGTCCTCGCCCCTGTTCCCCTGGGATGCTGCTCTGGCTGGTCATGAGGCCACCCCAGCTGGAGTGTGGGCGAGCTCCCTGTGACCCTGGGACTGATGGATGAGGGGATCTGGGAGGAATCCCAGCCCTGATCCCAGGGGATCCCGGCCCTGCTTCAGGGGAAATCCCAGCTCAGCTTCTGGGCAATCCCAGGTGTGATCTTGGGGGATCACAGCCCAGTTCCTGGGGAGACTGCAGCCCAGTTCCTGGGGAGATCCCAGCCCTGATCCCAGCAGATCCCAGCCCTGATCCCAGGAGATGCCAGTGATGATCTGGGGGTATCCCAGCCCTGATCCCAGGAGATGCCAGCCCTGATCCCGGGAGATGCCAGTGATGATCTGGGGGTATCCCAGCCCTGATCCCAGGAGATGCCAGCCATGATCTGTGGGGATCCCAGCCCAGGTCCTGGGGAGATCCGAGCTCTCATCTTGGGATTCTCGCCTTGCTCTCAGGCTCATCATGGCCCTGCTCTTGGTCTGATCCTGACCATGCTTGGAATCTCTGGGAATATCCCAGACGACCTCCCATGGTGATCCCAGCCCTGCTCCTAGGCGGGGTGTCAGTCCTGCTCCCAGGGGAATCCCAACCCTGATCTTAGGGGGTTGCCAGCCCCACTCCCAGGCGGATCCTGGCTCCACTCTCAGGCTGATCCCGGCGTTGCTCCCGGGGAACTCCAGCCTTGCTCCCGGGCAGCTCCCGACGCGGCTCCTGCGGGACTCGATGGGGCCCACCCGCCCGGTCGCCGTTGCCGCTTTAAGGACTCCCCGGTCCCGTCGCTCTCACGCGTTCCCGCCTCTCCTGGGGGCGGAGTCTCCGTGCGGACGCGTTTCTCAGCCAATGGGCGCGGGTTCTGCCAGTGACGTCACCGGGGCGGGGCCGGGGCGGAGGGCGCGCTATGGCGTACCCGGGACAGGTGGGACCGGGAACCGGGAACGGGATCGGGATCGGGATCGGGATCGGGATCGGGATCGAGACAGGGCACCGGGACCGAGGGCAACGGCGGGAACCCGGGACCGCGGACTGGGATCGGGATCGGGATGGGGACAGGAGGCGGCGGCGGGGACTTAGGACCGGGACTGGGGACCAGGATGGGCATCGAGACCGGGACCAGGACCAGCGGCAGGGACCGGGGATAGGGACCGGGGTCGGGAGTCGGACCGGAGGCTGTTCCGCGAGAGGGGGCCGGGCTGGCAGGGCGGGGGATGCGGGGTGAGTTGTCGCGGGGTCCGTCCCGGTGCCCGGTGCCCGGTGCCCGCCTCACCCCGGTTCTGTGCCCTCCCCAGGGCTTCCCCGGCGCAGGACAGGGCCCCCCGGGCGGCCCCTACCCCGGGGCTCCCTACGGCGGGGGGCCACCCCCGGGGCCCTACGGACAGCCCCCCCCACCCGGGGGTCCCTACGGACCGCCCCCGCCTGGGGGTCCCTACGGGCAGCCCCCCCCCGGGGGTCCCTATGGGCAGCCCCCCCCCGGGGGTCCCTACGGCGGCCCCTATGGTGGCCCCCAGCCCGGGCCCTACGGAGGGGCGGCCCCAGGAGGTGAGTGCGAGGGTCTCTGTGTGGCGGTCCTGGGGCAGAGGGAGGGTCGGGGGGGTTCCTCAGGTCGGGGGCTGAGGGGGTCCCCAGCCCCGTCCCCACCGTGTGCCAGCCCCACTCCGTGCCAGGAGGGGTGGTCTCGGCTGCCCCTCGCCCAGCTCAGCAGAATTCAATGGGTGAGTGAAAGTCCCAGTTTATTATTTTAAAGTCCTGGAGGAGGAGAAGGAGGAGGAAAAGGAGGAAGAGGAGGAGGGAAAGGAGGAGGAGAAAGAGAAAAAGGAGAAGGAAGTGGAGGAGGAGGAAGTGCCAGGAGGCCACAGCCCTGAGCACCACCAATAAAACTTTACACCCCACATCCGTCCCCTGGCACTGCCAGGTTTATGGGGCAGCACTGCAGTTCCTTGTCCATCCTGAATCTCCACTAGTTTACAGCCCCTTCTCAGCCCCCACACACCATGTGCCAATCCCAGCCCTCCCAGACCTGTTTTCCCAGGATCCCACAGCTGTAAAACCCGCTTGGAGCAGAAGTGCTGACTGGCCCTGGGTGTCGGCCGCGTCCCTGTGAAGCCACCCCCTGGGACAGAACCAGCCCGTGGCCTCTCTGAGGGGGTGACACCACTGATGGCCTCTCCCCACGCAGGCAATGCCCCCCCAGGTGTGGACCCCGAGGCCTTCTCCTGGTTCCAGACGGTGGATGTGGATCACAGCGGGTTCATCTCCGTGAAGGAGCTGAAGCAGGCGCTGGTCAACAACAACTGGTCGTCGTTCAACGATGAGACCTGCCTGCTGATGATCAGTGAGTCTGGGGTCTCCCTTCCCTCTTCCTGCTTTTAAACTGGTTCATTTGGGGTCAACCTGTGCTGGGGGGAAGCCCATCCCTACAGCATTCCCCTGTTACCTGGGCATCGCTCCCCTGAGCAGCTGGAGCCAGGGCTGGGCAAACCAAGCAGCTCCTGGTGCCCTTTTGGTGGAGGAAACGAATCAGGGGCCCAAAATCCTGCTTGGAAAAGGGAACCCCAGCTCTGCTCAAGGCCAAGTGAGCCCCAGGTCCCGGAGAGCCAGGGAAGAAAGAGAAGGAGAACCTCAGTGATGTGGAGACTGACCCAGAGCTTGCCCCGACACGAGGCTTTGGTGCCATTTCTTACCAGCCTCAGGGATGGAATGGTCCCAGTTGATCTCAGTTGTGGTGAGGGGGGCATTTTGGGGCTGGGGGAAGCCATGGCACAGATCCTGGGCTGCCTGGGAGTTCCTGCAGCGTTTCCACTCCTCACTGCCCTGCTCCTGCTCCCTCCTGCCCAGACATGTTCGACAAGACGCGGTCGGGGCGCATCGACGTGTACGGATTCTCCGCCCTGCTCCGCTTCATCCAGCAGTGGAAGAGCCTCTTCCAGCAGTATGACAGGGACCAGTCAGGCTCCATCAGCTTCACTGAGCTCCAGCAAGGTGGGTGAGGGTCAGGGACAGCAGCCTGGCCCATCCTGAGCATCCTGGCTCTGCTCCAGGTTTGTTTCCAGCCGGGCTCGGTGACTCCTCCCGATGTGGTCCCTGCATCCAGGCTGGGGGGTCTCTGAGCTCCAGAGGTGCCTCCTGTGCATCCTGGGAATGCTGGGCTGGCTAATCCGGCCGTAGCAGAGCTGGCACTGAGCTTCCCACGGGACAGGAGGTGATGAGCTGCAGCAGGGCTGTGGCACAAACTTCCTTCCTTAAGGAAGCCCAGAATTCCCCCCCTAAATGATATGTAGGTCGAGCCTGTTTTTCTGGGAGGAGCCCTTGGGCGTGTGTGAAGGGGGGAAAAATGTCTGGAATTTGTGCCATGGTTTGATTCCTCCCTCTGGGGAGCCCTGCCCCGTGCACACCCTTGGTGGGAAGTGTGGGAAGGGAACACCGCGGTGGTGGGAGATGGGCTCACAGGCCTGTAGGCCCCATATACCCCACAGGTCCTGTAGGCCAGATAGGCCACATATGGGCCACATATGCCCCATAGGCTTAAAGGCTGCACAGGTCCTGTAGGCTCCATAGGCCCTATAGGATATACAGGCCCCATAGGCCCCATAAGCCCTATAGACCCCACAAGTCCCATGGGCTCCATAGGCCACATAGACCCCATATGTGTGGGACATGGGGTGGACATGGGGAATGTGGGACATGGGGTGTGTGTGCCAGCAGGGGAGGAGGACACAGCCGCTGTTTCTCCCTCCGGGAAGGCTTAATCCCGATGTTTCTTGCTCCCAGCTTTC
The DNA here is from genome assembly GCF_003945725.1 of Corapipo altera. Taxonomy (NCBI): domain Eukaryota; kingdom Metazoa; phylum Chordata; class Aves; order Passeriformes; family Pipridae; genus Corapipo; species Corapipo altera. The sequence goes on along the minus strand of NW_020884940.1, from coordinate 983,414 downwards.
TCCCAGATGGGCTACAACCTGAGCCCCCAGTTCAGCCAGCTGCTGCTGGCCCGCTACGGCCAGCGCTGCCCCAATCCCAGCATCCAGCTGGACCGGTTCATCCACATCTGCATGCAGCTGCAGAGCCTCACCGACGCCTTCCGGGAGAAGGACACGGCGCTGGCGGGGAACGTGCGGCTCAGCTACGAGGATTTCCTCACCATGGTGGTGACCCGCATGCTGTGACACCCCCTCCCGGGGCTGGCAGCTCTCCGGGAGCCACAGCCATCCCCATCCTGCCTCTGGGATGTGGTGGAGCCCCTCCCCGAGAGCTCCCCCGGGGCCAAATTTCCAGCCTGTTCCACCCGAGGAGCCCCGAGCGCTGCTGGGGCTCTCCTGGCTTTGATTCCTTGTCCCCATTCCATGGGGTCTCCACGCCAGGCTGGACGTGGTGGGACAGCCAAACCAGTAGCCCGTGCCATGGTGCCCAGGGAGTGCTTAGATCCCTTGCCAGACCCAAATTCCAACCTCATCCCTCTGCTCCGTGGGGTGTCTGCAGCGGAACACCCTTATTTTGGGGGTGAAGAGCTGAGCCTTGGTTTGGAAGCAGCAGGAAGGGGACAGGTGAGGACAAAGCTTGTCCTTCCTTCCCTTCACCGACTGCCCTGGGAGCACATCCAGCCCCTGGGCCGTGCTGGGAATGCTTTCCTGGGGGTCTGAGCTGGAATGGGATGTGCTGCTGCAGCTACACGGGATCGTCCACCCCCCCACACACACCCAGTTGCCAATTTGTCTCTGCTGAAGCCAAATTCAGACACGGTTTAGAGCTTGTTTTTTTTCCAGCTTTGGAATAAAAGGCGACGTGCAGCGGCTGCCGCGTGGTCTGTGTGTCCAAGGGGGGCTCCAGGGGACAGCGGGTGACTCGTGTCCCCCCCATGGGGACAGGGGGGACACGTCCTGTGATTGTATCCCCGCTCCCAGGGCTGGATAAGGTTTCCTGAAAGTCAGTCCTCGGAAACTTCGTGGCAAATTTACAGAAAATAAAGGGGCTGGGGGCTCCCGAGGTACGGAAGGATTCGACCAACGCCAAAAGTTTTCTTCCCTGTGGTTCTCAAACGATGTCCAGGAATTTTACCACGGGGAATTTTTGGGGAGATTTTTGAGATTTGAAGGAGTTTTTATGAAATAAATGGTTAAAAGGCTTGAGGGTGTGATCTGCTGCTTTCAAGAAGGAAAGAGCCCGACCTCGGTGTTTTCCTTGACCTCGGTGTTTTTCAGCCCTGGGCAGGACGGGCTGTTCCGGAGCATCCCTGAGCATTCCAACAATATTTCTCCCCTGAGCATTCCAATATTTCCCACTGGTCTCCTGTTGAGTCAGAGCTGCCCTGCCCTTTGGGGGGGAACTGGGGACAGAGGGAGTGGGAGCTGTCCCCCTGCACTGCCCATATATGGGATATACATGGCCTATTTATATATATATTTAAATAAATATTATATATCTCTATTTTTATATATAGCAATATATATAAAATGCCCACGGTGGTCTGATACAGGTGTACACAAACACCACACTGTGCACACACACTGACACCCCTCTGTGTGAGTGTACATGGATATCTACACACATGCAGTTTATATATATAAAAAATACATATATTTATATGTATATATATATAAAATACGTATATTTATATGTATATATATAAAATACATATATTTATATGTGTATATATATAAAATACATATATTTATATGTGTATATATATAATACATATATTTATATGTATATATATATAAAATACATATATTTATATGTATATATATATAAAAAATACATATATTTATATGTGTATATATACATGTAAACATGCCTATATATAAAAATATATTTTTATATATATTTATATATATATTTATATATATATTTATATATATATTTATATATATATATAGGCGTGTTTACATGTATATATGCACATATAAGTATATATATTTTATATCTATATATACAGGGGTGTATATATAGATATGTATGTACACATGCATACATGTATGTGTACACATATAAACACATTTACAGGTGTGTGTGTGCATGTAGGTACATATAAATATATAATATATACAGGGGTATGGTTACATGTGTATATACACATATAAATATATATATAAACAGGTCTGTGTGTGTACATGTATATGTATGGATATACACACAAATACCTATACAGGTGTGTGTGTTCATGTATGTATGCACATATAAATAAATATATACAGGTGTGTGTACATATATATGTGTGCACAAACATATAAATATGTATAAAAAGCTGTATATATATATATATATATAAATATAAATATATATTTATGTATATATAAATATATAAATATAAATATAAATATATATATATATGTATATAATGGACATGTGTCCATATATATATATATATGTATATATATATAAAATACAGGAGTGTGTATGTTTATATATACACCTATAAATATTTATATATGCACTGGTGTACTTCCATGTACATATATGCATGTACAATACACTTATACATGTACATACATATATATCATACATACATGTACATATATACATATATATGTGATATATATATGCATACATGTACAGATATATATAAAATACAGGTTTGTATACACATATATACACATACACACATATATACATATATACATTGCGATATGTATGCACACATACATGCATATATATATATATAAATATGTATACATACATGTATATTTATACACCCCCCATATATATATGTATATAATATACACACACACACACATATATATATGTTTTTATATATATATATATAAAAACACACACAGGAGGAGTGTTCATGTGTGCATGTGCACGCACACACACACAGAGGCACCCATATATATGTATATATAAATCTATAAAAATACATATATATTTCTATCTCTGTGTGTATATAAATCTATAAAGAACATATCTATTTCTATATGCATGTATGGAGATATATATATAGAAATCTATAAAAATCTATATATCTGTGTGTATATATATATATATATAAAAATCTATTAAAAATATATTTTTTTATATAACTATAAAAATACATATTTCTGTATGTGTCCATGTATATATATACAAATCTGTAAAAATATATATTTCTATATGTATATACAGAAATCTCTGAAAATATTTCTATATGCGTGTGTATATATATACATAAAAATCTCTAAAAATATATATATTTCTATATGTGTATATATAACTATAAAAATATATATTTCTATACGTGTATATATAAATCTCTAAAAATACATATTTCTATATGCGTGTATGTGTGTATACATATATATAAAAATCTCTAAAAATATATATTTCTATATGTATATATAGAAATCTTAAAAATATATATTTCTATATGCATGTATGTGTATATATATATATAAATCTATAAAAATATATATTTCTATATGCATATATATATAACTATAAAAACATCTATTTCTATATGTGTCTCTGTGTATATATATAAATCTCTAAAAAATATATTTCTATATGTACATATATAGAAATCTTTAAAAATACATATTTCTATATGTGTGAGTGTATACATATGTATAAAAATCTGTAAAAATATATATATTTCTATATGTGTGTATATATAACTATAAAAATATATATTTATATATATAAATCTCTAAAAATTTATATTTCTATATGTGTGTATGTATGTATACATATATATAAAAATCTATAAAAATATATATTTTTATATGCATGTATATGTAACTATAAAAATATCTATTTTTATATGTGTCTCTGTGTATACATATAAATCTCTAAAAAATATATTTCTATATGTACATATATAGAAATCTTTAAAAATACATATTTCTTTATGTGTGTATACATATATATAAAAATCTGTAAAAATATATATATTTCTATGTGACTATATATAACTAGAAAAACATATTTTTTATGTGTATATATATATAAACCTCTAAAAAATATATTTCTATATGTACATATATATAAATCTCTAAAAATATATATTTCCATAGGCGTGTATGTGTGTATACATATATATAAAAATCTCTAAAAATATATATATTTCTATATATGTGTATATATAACTATAAAAATATATATTTATATATATAAATCTCTAAAAATATATATTTCTATATGCGTGTAT
>NW_020884940.1:977802-979226 GCF_003945725.1 Corapipo altera | reverse complement strand
TATATATTTCTATATGCGTGTATATATAACTATAAAAATATATATTTCTGTATGTGTCCATGTATATATATAAATCTCTAAAAATATATATTTCTATATGCGTGTATGTATGTATACATACATATAAAAATCTCTAAAAATCTATATATTTCTATATGTGTGTATATATAACTATAAAATATATATTTCTATATGTACATATATATAAATCTCTAAAAATATATATTTCTCTATGCGTGTATGTGTGTATATATATATAAAAATTTATAAAAAATATATATGTTTCTATGTGCGTGTATGTGTGTACATAAATCTATTAAAAATATATATATGTGTGTATGCGTATATACACACACACACGAACATATATATATATATATAAACCCCCAGGTACGTGTGTAACGGCAGTGTCGGTGTCGGTGCAGTTACAGGAGCCCCACACCAGGTGGCTCCGCACTCCACGCTGTGCATAAATACACAGAAATATATAAATATATAGTGTGTGTCTATATGTGCATACACACAGCAACAGGCACCCCTGTGGATATAAACATATATATATATGTATATATATATTCATTATATATATATAAATATATATTCATACATATATTTATATATATTATTTATAATACTTATAGATAATAATATAATTATTTATAATATGAATAATTATTATTTATATTATTTATAACTATATATAATATATAATATATATCATATAATTCTATATCATATAATTATACAATATATAATTATATATATCAATATATAAATATTAATTAATTATATTTATTTATTAATATATTTATTTATTAGTTAATATATTTATTAAAATATTATTAATATATTTATATTAATATATTAATATATATTTTATACATTATATATGTTACATATATTATATAACTATATATATTATATAATGTATATTATATAATAATATAATTTCTAATAATTTATAATATAAATAATAATTTATATATAGTATATATTTTTATATATAAAATATATATTTATATATATATTTATATATATATTTATATATATATTTATATATGTGTGTGCATACCTATGCATGTATACGTGCACACAAACAGGCACCCCAAGTCTATATACACACACATAAATATATAAATATATACAGGTGTGTGTCTATATGTACACACACAGAGTAACAGGCACCCCTGTGTGTATAAAAATATATATATCTATATATATATATTTATATATGCACATATGTGTGTGTACCTATACATGTATATGTGCACAGAAACAGGCATCCAACATGCATATACATATACATACACATACATAAATATATAAATATATACAGGTCTATATGTACACACACAGAGTAACAGGCACCCCTGTGTGTATAAAAATATATATATTTATGTGTGTTTGTGTATCTACACGTATAT
>NW_020884940.1:977009-977792 GCF_003945725.1 Corapipo altera | reverse complement strand
ATACAGGTGTGTGTTTCTATGTACACACACAGAGTAACAGGCACCCCTGTGTGTATAAAAATATATATATTTATGTGTGTTTGTGTATCTACATGTATATGTGCACACAAACAGGCACCCCATGTGTCTATACACATAAACACACACACATTTAGTGATGCCTCTGCGTGTGGTGGCACATGTCACTGTGGTGGCACACCTGGCCCTGGTGGCACATGTGGCTTTAGCCACTCATCTGCGGGTGGTGACACACTTGGGCCGTGGTGGCAGATCCGGTTTTGGTGGCACCCCCTGGATGTGGTGGCACTCCTGGCACCCCGTGGCAGCTGCAGTGTCACCCTGTCACCCCTGTCTGTGGTGTCACACCTGTCTGTGGTGCCACAGCTGGCCCTGATGGCCCAGTTGGCCGTGGTGACCCCCCTGGCCCTGATGGCCCAGCTGGTCGTGGTGACTCCCTGGCCCTGGTGGTAGCTCGGTGGCCCAAGTGGCTGCGCGTGCCCGCGGCGTGTCCAGCGCTGGCCGCGGCCGCCGGGGCCTCGAGGCAGGAAGGAGCACAATGAGCGGGGCCTTATCTCACCCCACAGCCCTTCCCGGGGCCACCCTGGGCCCCCCCTCCCCAGGATGGGGCCACTGGGGGTGAGCAGGGCCACGTGTCCCCTTCCCCGAGCACCGAGCCCACGCCCTGGCTTCTGAGGCGTTAAGTTTATTTACAAATAATAAAAAGCAAAATAAATACAAAAAAAAAAAAAAATCTTAAAAGTACAGCCCTTGTGTTGGGGGGGG
>NW_020884940.1:947192-976609 GCF_003945725.1 Corapipo altera | reverse complement strand
CACACACAGAGTAACAGGCACCCCTGTGTGTATAAAAATATATATATTTATGTGTGTTTGTGTATCTACATGTATATGTGCACACAAACAGGCAACCCATGTGTCTATACACATAAACACACACACATTTAGTGATGCCTCTGTGTGTGGTGGCACATGTCACTGTGGTGGCACACCTGGCCCTGGTGGCACATGTGGCTTTAGCCACTCATCTGCGGGTGGTGACACACTTGGGCCGTGGTGGCAGATCCGGTTTTGGTGGCACCCCCTGGATGTGGTGGCACTCCTGGCACCCCGTGGCAGCTGCAGTGTCACCCTGTCACCCCTGTCTGTGGTGTCACACCTGTCTGTGGTGCCACAGCTGGCCCTGATGGCCCAGTTGGCCGTGGTGACTCCCTGGCCCTGGTGGTAGCTCGGTGGCCCAAGTGGCTGCGCGTGCCCGCGGTATGTCCAGCGCTGGCCACGGCCGCCGGGGCCTCGAGGCAGGAAGGAGCACAATGAGCGGGGCCTTATCTCACCCCACAGCCCTTCCCGGGGCCACCCTGGGCCCCCCCTCCCCGGGATGGGGCCACTGGGGGTGAGCGGGGCCACGTGTCCCCTTCCCCGAGCACCAAGCCCACGCCCTGGCTTCTGAGGCGTTAAGTTTATTTACAAATAATAAAAAGCAAAATAAATACAAAAAAAAAAAAAAATCTTAAAAGTACAGCCCTTGTGTTGGGGGGGGGGGGGGGACGGGGCGGGGGGGGGTGGTCACGGGCTGTGCTGCTGCGTGGCCCCCAGTTGTGGCCCCACAAAGACGGGGTTGAGCCCTCCCGTGTGCCCACTGTCCCCAGGGGGGTGGCAGGGGCCATAGCACCATAGGGACGAGCTGGGGGGGACGGTGGGGACCCCAACCTGGCAACAGCCAGCCCTGGGGGCTCAGAGAAACCCCCTCCTCCAAGTTCCGCTGGGTTGTTCTACACCTCCCTCCCTCCCTGCCAGGGCTGAGCCTGGGGAGGGATGGAGGGGCAGGACTGTGGGGGTCCCACACTGGGGGTGTGGGGGTCCCGCTGCAGCGCTCCCCATCCACTGGGAGAAGGGGGGGGGGAAACCACCAGTGCCCGCCAGGGGTGGGGGTGCAGCTGCCTTTGAAGAGCCCCCTGCCCGGCGGCGGGGGGGATTAGCGGGTAAATCCCGTGGGATACGGGAGCAGCCCCCGGGGGCACCCCCCCCCCGCACGCCCCGCTGCACCCAGCCGCTGTGTCAGCACGGCGGGGACACGCAGCCCCCGCCAAGGGGACCCAGGGGACAGCGCCAGCCCCCTGCCCGGCCTGGGAGGGGGGGGTCCCACCCACTCCCCCAGGAGGGGATGGAGGGGCTGCGGTGCTGGGGACGAGGACACGGGCGTGGGGCTGGGGGGGGCCCCGGGGCGGGAGGGCCGTGGGCAGCGGGGGGCTCACTTGTGGGGCATGTCCTCCGTGCTGACGCGGCCCCAGACCCCCACCACGAAGGTCTCCACCTCGCACTCGTTGACGCCGCGGGCGATGCGGAAGTGGCCGTCCTCGCCCCACGCCGTGCCCCACGAGTTGGCCGCCGTCTGCAGAGGGGGCACGGGATGTGTCTCAGCCCACTGAAGCCCCCTCATTCCCAAGCTGGATCCCACTTGTGCAAAGGGAAGCAGCAGCACCCCACGACTGAGTCCGTCCCCCACCCTCCAAACTCACACGGAACACTCACCCAGTATTTTTGGGTCTGGCCATCAGGCAGCTGCTCTTCTCCCCACCTGCAGAAGAGGACGGTGAGGGGGGTCCCCAGGCACCCCCAGACTGTGGGATCCCCCCCTCCCAGCCCCGTGGTAGCGTGTTGCTGTGTTGACCCTGCTTGTTTCCTGACCCCGGCAGGTCCCCAGGGCCAGGCCGAGGCACTTCCATCCTCTCCCGGAATGCAGGCAGGTATATTTAGCCACGGCAGGAGGAAGGAAATGCCGGCACAGGGCAACTGGTCCTGCTCCCTGCCTCGGGGTCTGCACCTCCAACCCTCCTCCCTCCTTTGAGGGTGCTGAGCACCCCAAACCCGTGTCACCTGTGGCACCCTCCTTCCCTCCTCTGCTTCCTCACCCTGCACCAGGGACGGGGACACCCAAAGAGGACACTTCTCCCACCCAGACTGAAGCTCTTTGCACCCCCTGAGTCCCCTCTCTGAGCCCCCCATGCCACCCCCACCTACCCAGTGATTTTGACTGAGTGGGTCCCGTGTCTCTGGTGCTTTGGCCCCTTCCCCTCAGCCACCGGTGTGTGCCGATAGATCCCACTCTTGTACATGAAGAAATCCTCGTGCACCTCCAGGATGGCTGTGGGAAGGGAGAGAAGGTCTGGGGATAGTCCCTTGCCCAAGGGGTGAGCTCCTGAGGCTCCACATCCCCCAGGGCGAAGGACAGAAGCACCGGGGACACGAGGGAAGGCAGCAGCCAGATCCTCCCCTGGGCAATGTAAGGGCTCAGAGGTGGTTTAAAACAAAAAAGTAAAGTTAAACAAAACCAACTGCCCAGACGGTGATTAAATCTCAGGAGTTAATGAGCAACCAGTGCCCGCTGGGGTGGGCAGCGTGACGGGCACAGGGGCTGGGAGATCACGGCACTGCCCGGGCACAGCTGAGCACGGAGCAGGGAGAGAGCTGAGGAGGGTCCTGGTGCCCACACCAGCCCCCCTACCCCAGGCAGAGCGGCTTTTCCCCCCCCCCATCTCATCCCCTCCAACCAATGCAGCTCCCAGTTTTGGGGTGCGCAGGTGGGGTACCCCCCTACCTTGCACGGGGCCGTTCTCCAGCAGCTCCTTCATGATCTCCTTCTCCTGCAAGCACAGAGCCGGGTGGTACCGGGGCCGGGACCCCCCGGCACGGCCCTCCCCACCCCCGGGGAGCGCAGGCAGAGGCGCTCCAGCACCCACGGGTGGGTGTTGTGGAGGTGGTGGGGCGGAGGAGCCGCTCCCCCCGGGGGCTCAGCGGCGGGGTTTTCCCAGCTTCAAACTTCCCAAAGTTGGCCTTCCCAGGTAAACCGCCCCGAGCCCAGCCCCTTCCCGCTCCCCACAGCAAAGGGCTCCTGCCCCGCCCCGGCGGCCCAGGGCACTCACGCTGGAGGAGAGGCGGTACGGGGGGGTGGACTGGTAGATCTCGTTGGAGCGGGTGCGGGGGTTGGGGCACCGCGCCGTCGCCTGCCGCTTGCCCCGGCCCGTGGAGCGGCTGTGCATCATGCAGGGCTGCGGGCCCGGCTCGCTCTGCTGGCTCGTGAAGGGGTAGCACTCGTCTGTCACCACCCTGGGACGGGGACGAGGGCATGAGGACGGGTCCACCCTCACCCTGACCCTCACTCCTATCCCCATCCCACAACCCAATCCCATCCCCATCCCAAAACCCAATCCCATCCCCACTCCCACCCCAAACCCAAACCCCACTCCTATCCCACCTCAAACCCCACTTCCATCCCCATCCCAATCCCTACTTCCATCCCCATCCCAAACCCCACTTCCATCCCCATCTTGGTCCCCACTCCCACTCTCATCCCCATCCCAAACCCCACTCTCCATCCCACCTGGGCTGGCAGCCCTCAGTCCCCACTTGCCCCAGGGACAGGATGAGCACAGAGACCTCTTGGGCTCTCCCCAGGTAACCAGAGCCTCAAACCCCTTTATCCCATCCCCACACAAGTGGATCTCCACAACAGCATCTTCACAACACCCTCTGCCCTCCATCCCATCCCATCCCATCCCACCCCATCCCCACTCACCCTCTCCTGCGGAGGTACCACCAGGCCCCGTCCAGCCTCCCCCCGCTGCAGCCCCGCTGGTTTCGGGTGTCACAGGACAGCAGGTTTTGTGGGGACAGGGCAGGGGTCATGTGTCCCATGGAGTGGATGGAGATTCGATCCGAGGCCACGGCTGGGAGCGAGTGTGGGGACAGGGTGAGGCAGCTGCTCCCCGGGTCCTGCTCTGCTCCCCAGCAGCAGGTTTAGTCCCCATCACCACCGTCCCCCCCATCCCACCCCGTCCCCCTCACCTGCCGTGGAGAAGGCCCAGGACCCAGCACAGTTCCCCTGGTCCAGGGGCCCGTGGATCATCCCGGGCCACTTCGCGGCGGCATCGAAGTGTCGCGGCAGCACCTCGTTGGAGTCCATGTTCATCTGCGGGGCACGGCCGAGGGGGGCTCAGCCCGAGGGTCCCCCACTCCTCCCCCTGCCATCCCAGCCCTCCCAGCACCTCCCAGGGCATCCTCTGAGCGGGGATCCCCAACCAGCATCAGTGTCCCCCACCCCAGCCCCACTGTGGACACTAAGGACACCAACCCCACACTCAGAACAGGGACATCACCCCGGCCGAGGCCGACCAGGATTTGGGTGCCTCCTTATCCCAGAGGAGCCAGATCCCGCAATTTTCCCTAAATTAGGGCCTCTCTGTCCCAGCAGCTCCGAGTGTCCTGTCTCAGACCCCCCAGCGAGGGCCTTGGTGCCCACCACAAGTGCCCAGCCCTGGGTGACTCAGCCCCTCATTGTGGCCTCTGGCCGCTGACTCCCGCCCGGCCTTTCCGCCCCGGAGGGGGGGACGGTGCCCCCGCCCCAGCCGAGCTCGGCTCAGCCTTCCTGGGGAGGACACGGCCACGACACCCGGCTCGTCCAGCGCAGGAAGCGCCTCTAAAATTAAACTCAGGCTCAAGACTGCGGTGCTGGGTGTGCACCGTGCGCGATGCTCGCTCCTCCAGCACCCCCGGGTGATGCCCACCCCGAATTTTGGGTGCAGGCAGAGGCACCCCACTGGCGAAGTGCTGGCGCAGCCGGCTCTGCCGACTCAGCAGCTCCAGGGCCGGCTTTCCGATGGGAAACCAGCACGGAGGAGAGGGGTTAAAAACAACACTGGCAGCCCGGGGATTGTCCCGGGGAATTTGCTGAGCTGCTGTCTCCAAACACGAGGGCTGCCCGGGGCACCCACCCGCCACAGCCCCTTCCCTGCCACCCCCCCGGGCGCACAGCCCCTGCCCAGGGGTGGGGACGCTGCGGGGACATCACCAGCCAAGGGGATGGGGAATCACCGGGCCCAGCCGTGGGATGGGCAGGGCTGTGCCTCAGTTTCCCACCCGAGGACTCACGTGCATCTCGTTCATGTTCATGACGGTGGCAGAGGGACGGAAGGTGCCCAGGCGGTGCCGGATCCCGTCCTCCAGGGTCATGCCCCAGAACTGGCTGTAGTTGGTGGCTCTCCAGCTGCGTGGGAGGAGGGGACACAGGTCAAGGGTATCCCAAAAAGCACCGAGGGGTGGAGCATCCCTTCCCCATCCTCCCGGGGTCGGGTCCTTACCCATAATTGCCCCTGTTGACGGCGTCGATCAGCTCCCCATCCATCAGGCAGGCGTGGTCCTCACACTGCCACTGCCCACCAGGGCCGCAGGTGCTGCAGAGGGGACAGTCAGCACATGAGGGACAGTGTCCCCAGGGTGACCAGGGGGACCCTGGGTGGGTGCTGCCCCTGTCAAGCTGGGGACCCCCTGCCATCGTGGGCAGCCAGCGAGGGGCCAAGGCTACTTCTGCACCAAGGGCTGGGGTCAGCACAGCTTGGCACCTCAGAGCAGGGTTAGACTGGGCCAGGAGGTGTGGGCAGCTCTCTGGGTGACCCTGAGGGCTGTTCTCCACCGCCCCAGCCCCCACTGGAGCCCAGAGGGCAGACAGGGCATGGGACAGAAAATCAGCTGAAAAGCTGCCAGGGCTCCAGACATCAGAGAGGGGCTTGGACGCCAGCCCGGGGAGGGGAGTCAGGGCTGGATGCCCCTCCGAGTGAGACACTGTGGCCAGGTTTGCCCTGTGGCACCCACGGGGAGCCCCGGGATGGGCGGGCTGGGGGGTGTGCCGGGTCCCCTGGGGAGCCCCGGGCTGTGCTCCCCCCGTGCAGTGAGCAATGCTTGGCATGCTCCCTCCTGCCCAGATCCCGGCTCACTCTTCCCTTTTATGGAGCTGTGCGAGGCCGGAGCCCTGTCCCGTCAGACACCCCAATCCCAATCCCGCCTGCAGCACCTGTACCCCAGCTCTGCCTCCATCCCCATCCCCGAGTGCTCCTGGTGCGGGGTAGTGACCCTTGGGAATTCCCATGGAAGCACCTCAAGGTGCCACCAGCTGGGTGCCCACTGCAGCCCCCTCTGCTTCACCCCGGCATGGGGTTTGCCCCCTGCCAGCACCCCCAGACCCCGAGGCAGGGACAAGGGTTGGGGTGAAGTGGTGTAGAAATTCCTGCTCTCCAGGCGCCAACTGCGGGGGAAGAGGGTTTGGAAGAAGATCCTCATCCCCCCTGAGCACTGCTGGGTCAGAGATGCCCCCCCAGCAGCCGGGACCATCCATCCAAGTGCATGGATTGGGGACCACCTTGGCCTTCCCCTGGGGCTCAGGAGGCCCCTCCAGCCCCACGTCCCACCACACCACGATCCCAAAGAAACACCAGGCAGCACCGGAGCTTCGGGGAGGGCCGGGCTGGCTTTTCACCTGCAGCCCAGCACACGCCTGCACACACATGCTCACACACGTGCTCCTGCCCTGCACACGCCCCAGACGCAGCCTTTGATTGCCCTTATCTGCCGCATCGCCCCGCCGGGCTCGCTCCCTGGGCTCGCTCCCTGTCTCCGGCAGCAGCTCTGCGCCTGCAGGTTCCCCTATCCCCCACCTCCGGATGCCAGTAATTCCAGCGTTCCCAGATAAACCCCCCGCTGCTCAAGCAGCGAGCTCCTGGGGCTCCCGAGAAGGCGGCAGGGCCGGACTCTGGCCGCTGGCACGGCACGGCCGCGGCTGCCGGCACGTCCCGTCAGGCTTGGGCAAGCCGGGCTCGGACCAGCGTGGCCAAAATCCCCCCCGGCAGCGCGTCAGGAGCCCGCAGCCAGCCCGGCCGTGCGTTATCCCACCAGAGCGGAGCAAGGGCTCCCACGCAGGCATGCGCTGGAACTTGGGAGCGGCTCAAGGCCCTGGGCTCTTGGCTCCGAAAATGCCAGAACAAAGGCATTTGGCACCAGCTCCCACCACCCAGCTCGGGCCCCGCGCTCCGCTGAGCCCCGCTGATTGCAGGACCCCACGGGACCCCAGCGCCTTCCTCCGAGCAGGAAGAGTGCCCATGCCGTGCCAGCGGTACCCACGGGATCCTGGCACCTTCCTCCAGGCAGGTGGCACGCCAGCAGCACGCCACAGGTGCCCGCATGGCACGGGGAGCACAGAGCTGCTCACTCACCACAGGTTGCAGTTCTCCCGGTACGTAGCTCCGGTGGGATAGTTGAGTCCGGCACGGGCACAGCCTGGGTGGGAGAGGAAAGAGCCCCAGTGAGTGCCTAGCTGTGCCAGGGGTCGTGCCAGCACCCCCATGTTCCAGGGGGTACGTACCCAGGGGAAAATAAGTGTGGTTCTTGAAGCCAGGCAGGTGCCAGGCAGCACCTTGGCACCCCCAAAGCTGTGGTGGGGGTCAGCTCGTGCCCCACGGCGCAGGGTGGGAACAGGGCTGGCTGGGTGCCCAGAGGGTTAACTGTGCACAGCCTGGTGGGACAGGGATAAAGGGGCTGGTTGTACCCGGGAGCTGGCTCTGCTCTGCAAGGACTTCTGAGAGAGCCTTGTGCTGTGTTGGGGGGGGGCTGCCTGTGCCCCCTTCTTGCCCCTGGCTGCCCTGCCTGCCCCAGCTGCAGGGAGGGTTAAATCAAGGCCAGCATCCGCCTGCCCCAGACATGACCGGGCAAGCTGGGATAGAGTCCCCCTCACCTCCACGCTCTGCCCCACGGGCACGTCCTGCTGTGGGAACAGGCTGCGGGGTCACAGCCTGCTCCCCGCCCTGTTTTCCTCGGAGCCCATCCCCATCCCGGACACTTTGTGTCAGTTCCTGCAGCTCCGAGGAGTCTGGAGCGGCTTCGCAGCAAGAGCAGGACCGTGAGGTGCCGCTTCCATCACTCCACGGAGCACCGGCAGCATCACACAGCACATGGGGCACCCCAGGGCTGCCCCCCAGCACCCACAGACCCCTGCCCGGCTGGGCTGGGCACGCCTCACCTTGAGCTTTGGGGAAGGGGGCCGGGATGCCCAGGCAGTATTCCCAGAAGTCGGGACAGCAGTCGGAGACGGTGCGGTTGCAGAAGAGGTCGCAGTAGCAGAGGGTGTCGTGGTAGGGCACTGTGCAGCCGTCGTCGCGGCCGCGGCAGCAGACGTCCCCCCGCTGGCAGTAGGCCCCCCCGGCGTCGTAGACCCCGTTCTGGTACAAGCCGGGGCCCAGCTCCCGGCGGGTGCGGACCCGGGAGCCCAGGGCTGCCCGGGCCACCAGCCAGAGGCACAGCAGGGCCCGCAGCGGGCGCATGTCCCCGGGCATGTCCCCACGCCGGCACCGCTGCGGAGGGAGGGCACTGAGGGCACGGGGGTCCTGCGCTCCGCACCCACCCGTCCCGCTGGGTCATAACCCCCCCCTCCGAGTCCCCGCCCTGCCCTCCCCCAGGACGCTCAAAACATTCAGGTTTTGTAACTCCCCTTGAGACCACACAGCTCAGGGTTTCCCACAACCCCCAAAACACCATCTGCCCTCAGGTGCCCACTCCTGGGCATCTGAGGGGCCCCGTGCCCACCCACACCTTAACCACCTGCTCCAAGAGCAAAAATCCCGCGGGATGGGGCTCCTCAGGACACCCGGGGGGGGTGCCCGGATCCTGTTCCCAACCCCAATCCCAGTTCCCATCGCGGGCAGTGCGATGAGCTCCCAGGTCTCAGCCCGCGGGGCCGAGGGGAGCGACGAGGACCCTGAAAGTGGCGGGAGGAGGGCAATCCGGCACTGGGAAGGACCCCCCCTCCCACCCGGGCCCGTCCCGTCCCGTTCCGTCCCCGGGCCGTACCTGCCGCGCCCGACGCGGGGGGTCCCCGCGAGAGGGGTGGGGGATCCGATCCGAGGGTCTCGCGCGGATCTTATGGGGCAGGACCCCCCTCTCCCCACCCCACCCCACCCCTCGCACCCGGGTCCCCAGCGTCCCCTCCCGGTCCCGTACCTGCCGCGCCCGCCGCTCCGCTCCGCCGCCGCCGCGGCCCCGCCGCTCCTTATAACCGCGCCCCGGCCGGGGGGGCGCCGGGGGAGGCGCCGGGGCAGCCGCGACCGGCTGGGCCGGGGCGGAGCGCAGCGGGGCGGGGGTCGGGCCCGGGGCTCCCGGCGGGACGGGCGACAGAGCCCCGGACTGGTCGCCCCCCCGCCCGGGGTCCCCGACGACACCTCCGTGCCCGCGGGGTCGGGGTCTCCCCGGATCCTGATCCTGATCCCCTCCCCGTGCCTCCCACTCCCCGCCGGTGCCCTCGCAAAATGGGGGGTCCCGGCTGCCCTTCCAGCACTCCCTGCTCCGTCCAGGGGGTTCCCGGGGATCCATCGTGGGGGATTTCCCCATTCCGGGGCAAGGTGCGTGGAGAGAACGGGAACAGAGAGGAAAGGGTTGCGTGCCTCCCCCTTCCAGCGGGAAGCTGGATACGAGCAAGACAGGGACACCCCGTCACAGCCCAGGGCACGGAGTCGGTGTCACTCGGAGCAATCCCCCTGTCCCCGCTGCCAGCACCCAGCCCTGTGCTCGGGGGACCGGGGACGGGGAGTCTTGGCCACCCCCCAGGCTTTGGTTCCCTCCGCAGCACCAGCACCTGCTGCGGGGCTCCAGCCACCCACGCCGGGGCTCCTGCTGTCCCTGCCCCGCCGGGAGCACCTCCCGGCGCTGCCGAGGGATTCCTCGAAGATGCCTCGTGGCAGCCAGGACGGGAGCACCGCGGGGGGAGCGAGGTTCCCTGCGTGGCCGTGGCTGGAGGGCTCCTGGCTGAGCCCTGGGGCGGGTGCTGTGCTCAGGGTGTGCTTCACCCCATGTATCCACGCACGGGGAGCACCAAATCCCACTGGGAAAGAGGGCTGGGTGCCCCAGGGAGCGCTGGGTGCCCGAACGAGGGTCCTGCGGGAGCCCCATCCACAGGGACATCCCCCCCCTCCGCCCTGGCTGCGCGGCCAGAGCCTTTTCCTGTAAATGTGTCCTTGGGCAGCGCAGGGGCTGGAGCGCCGCAGGAAGGAACTGCGTCCAGCCCAGAGTCCGGCTGTCTCCAAGCACACTTGCTCCATGACTGGACAGAGAGGAATCCGCAGTGACTCACAAATTCCCCAAGACCCTCGGGAACAAAGCAGAGCCACTGGCACAAAGGACATCCCAGACCGCCGCTGCCCGTCCTTCTTTCCCCCGTCAGCCCCCTGGCACAGCCCGCAGGACGCCGTGGGGTGCTGCGGGAACAGCTGGCCCCTTCCCATCCCCGTGACAGCGCTGCCCCCCCGCCAGCTGATAAGAGCTGGTGTGCGGAGGCGGGAGCGGCGACAAGTCCAAGTGTTTGGAGCACCCCCTCACCCCCTTCCCGGGGCTTTGCTCCGCCTGCCAAGCGTCGCTCCGGCGGGATGCAGCCAGCTGGCACCGCGGGGTCACGGCTCCCCGTGTCCCTCTGACGCTGGCGTCCTCCCTCACGTGTGTCCCCTCTCCGGGGAGTGGCAGCCTCTGGCACACGCGGGGCAGACCCAGTGGAGGGGGACAAAGTCCTGCCGGGGCACCTTGGACCCATGTGATCGCGGGAGGCAGAGCCGAGTGCCACGGGCTGGCACGCCCGCCCGCCCTGCCTTTGCCACCACCTCCAGCCATGCTGGGGGAGGGTGCAGGTCCCAGGACCCCATCCCCACCCCACAGAGCCGTGGAAAAGCCCCACAGCCAGGTGGGGAGCAGCACAGACACACAGAGGCTCTGCTGAGCTGCACCCACTGCCACCCCCGTGGGGTGCAGGGGGAGCACCCAGCGATGCACAGCCCATGGCAGGGTGTTGATCCCACTGTTGGAGGGATGCCTCCCTCCAAACCCACCCGGGAAAGCCACTCAGCTGGCTGGGAATGACGGGAGAGGCCGGTGAAGTGCCACCGTGGTTTTCAGGGTGCTGTCGCATCCTGGATCCCCCCCAAAGGCAAACCCCAGGGACTGTGCCCCACACACGGGGCAGTCCATGGAATCCAGGTATCGGGGTCACCCTGAGACCCCTGTCCCAGCAGGCTGGGGCAGCTCTGGGGGCAGTGGGGCCGGCATGGTCGGGGCAGGGAGGTGCTGGCCTCTGCAGTGCTCCAAGACGATCCAGGAGCAAATTTCTTGGCAAGAAGCAGCCAGGAAAGGCAGGGACTGACCTGCAGCCAGCCCCGGCTTCCTCCCCAGCCAGAGGCACGGGAAGGGGCCTCCCCAGCCCCCTGACATTGCAGGCTGGGGGACTTGTTTTCTGTAGGGTGCCAGCACGCAGGGATGGGGCCAAGGCTTCGCTGTCCCCTGGGGTCTCCTGGGGAAGGGGGCTCGCACCCTCACCTCCCTGGAATGGCTCTGGGGACATCACAGAGTCATCCCCTTTGAGGAGGGGGCACACTGTGATATTTCCAAAGAGGCAGATGGGGCACAGCGACCCCACGAGGTGCCAAAAGCAGGGCACGGGCCCCCTCTGCCGTGGCATCAGGCCCGCACCCCCCAGGCACGCGGTGTGACGGAGCTGAGGAGGGCGATCGAGCTGGAGCCGGGGCCCCGATCCCACTGCGGGGGGGGGGGCTGGTGCAGCTCACGGGGAGCCCCAGGGGGTCAGGGAGGCGGCCGGATGCCTCTGTTCCCTGGCCGGGCGCCCGTGTCCCCTGGCAGGACGCTCCTGTCCCCTGGCAGGACGCTCCTGTCCCCCGGCCACGGCTCGGCGGCGGGGCTGGAGTGCCACCTCTCGGGAGAGCCGGGAGAGAGTCGGCAGCAGGCAAGGCAGCCTCTACTCCAAATTTTAATGAAACAAATAAGTTAATAAGTTAATCAAGTGAGGTAACTACCGCTGGCTCGGGAGGTCTGCGGGGACCAGCCAGCCCCGGGGGAGGGTCCTACGAGTTAATTCCTGCGTGCGGCTGCGGGCAAAGCTGTCACATGCACCCTCACCCCGCGGCCAGGCACCCCCCCGGCACCCACCCCCGGCACCCCACCCTCCCCTCGTGTCCCACCCCCGGGGCGAGGGGAGGGGGCCAGGGCGGTGCAGGAGCAAGGTGGGGGGGCTGCAAGCAGCTCTGGCACGGCCCGTGCTGGCCACATGCACTAAGGAGGCCGGAAAATGAGCAGGGTCAGGGGTCCCCACTCTCAGGAGCAGAGGCACGGCCGGGCAAGGATGCAAATCCCACGGTCCGAAGCCCAGGGAGGGGCTGCACCGGCAGCGAGGGGATGGGTGGGATCCTGCCAGCCCAGGGCAGATCCCTCACCGTGGGTGTCACCCCCCCAGGACCCCTGGCTGGGCAGGAGCTGCCGCCAGCTCCAGCCTGGCAAACTTTGGCACGACCACAATCGCTTCCAGCCCAGCTGGACTGGAAACCAGCCCCAGGACTGGGACTGGAGCAGCACAGGAGCTGCTGTGGCTCTGCTGCAGGTGACATGCAAGGAGATCCCCCTGTCCCCACCAGGCAGTCACCCCCCCAGGCCCGGCCCATGCTCCCCGGACCACGGAGGGGACAGGGACATGGGGAGGGACAAACTGAGCACCGCAGGACCCGGCAGGGAGGGAATCCTCTAAGCAAGAGCAGGAGAGGGAGGGATGCTCCTTGGGGACAGCGCCTGTGCCTGCATCCCTGCCTCCTCCACAGCCCCTGCCCAGCTTCACAGCAACAGGGCCACCCTTGGGGGAAGGTTTTTCACCTGGCCCCAAGCCCCCAGGACCTCCAGGGCCCCCACAGGCATCAGGATCCAGCCCTGTGAGCTGGCAGGGGGGTTGCTTATTGCCTATGTCCCCTCAGGTTGCTCTTCCTGGGGGTGTTGCATATTAAGACATTATTGCATAAATATATATATATATATATCTTCTATATATATATTGCCCTGGGAGCATGCACGGGCAGGCAGAAGGCTCTGCTGTGCTTCTAGAGAGGTGCAGCCCAGTGAGGGGGGACAGACCCCCACTCCCCAAACTGGGGGGGCCCCGCTGCTGCCCTGACCCCAAGCGATGCAGGTCAAACCACACTGGGCTGTGCCCCCACAGCCCCGCTCGGCACTGGCAGCAGAAGGGAGGTGGGACCTTGCATAGCTGGTGCTGATCCCAGCTCGGTTCCGGGGGGGACCAGGCAGGACCCCACTGGGGAGCTGGACATGTCCTGAGAGCTGGGACTGGGGTACGAACCAAACCCCAGGAGACTGGGCCAGCTTGGAGCATTCCCCACCTTGGCTGGGGAGCACTCAGGGCCCCAGGAGCTGGCAGGGGGTGTCTCATACCCCAGGAAGGGCAGGAGCATCCCAGGAGCGTGGTCTGGCCATGCCATGGGCTCCCACTGTGCCCCCAGAGGAAGCTGTGCACCCCATTGCAGCCGTGCCCCCGCAGAGGAAGACTTGGCTCAAGTGACACGGCGAGGAACAGGGCTGGGCAGGGCTGGCGGTGCCACGGCGCTCCCAGCACCCCATCCCGCGTGGGCAGGATCCATCCCGCTGCCTCCCGCTCAGTCCATGTTGGCACTGGCCGACCTGGAGATGTTGAGGGTCTGGGCGGAGGCCGAGATGTCCTCGTGGTCCACGGGGCTGTGGTAGTCGGAGGTGATGTCGGGCTCGCAGGGCGGCACCCGCACGGCTGCCAGGCTGAAGGAGTTCGTGGAGCCCTTGCGGAGGCACTGGGAGTAGAGGCCGAGCAGCAGGTCCAGCTTGTGCTCGATGGATTGCACCTGTAGGGTGGGCAGGGCGGGGCTGAGCCGGTCTCCCCCCCGCGGGAGGGGACACGGGAATCCCGGTTCCCCCATCCCACGGGTGCCAAAGGGACGGGGGCACATTCCCTGGGGGTGTCCCCTCCTGACCTGCCGCTCCACTTTGACCACGCGCCCCATCATGCTGAGCTCGTCCACCAGCTCCATCTCCAGCACCGGCTTCTCCCCCTTCTCCCTCACCTTCTTGTCCACAGCCAGGGCCCCCCTGCCCATGATCTGGTCCACGCTGGCAGGGAAGGAAGGGACAGGGCCCGTCACTCCTGAGGGTGTGTGAGGCCACAGGGGACGGGGAGAGAGCTCTGGGAACGTGTCCCACCCACAGCGATGGGCCAGCACCTCATCTCATGGTGGGAGACCCAGGGAACCCCACCAGCTCCAGGGCACCTCACCGTGTCTGCAGGCTCTTGATCCTGCCCAGCATGTCCAGGTGCCCGGCCGAGTACTGCTCGATGACGTCCTTGACGTCGTAGGGACGCAGCGTCTCCTTGAACTTCCTCTTGGCCACCAGGAACTTCAGGATCCTGCAGGGACACCTGGGCTGGCTGTGGGGCACTGGGGAGGGATGGGGTGGTGCCCAGGGGGCGTGAGAGGGGACGGTCTCACCTGACAGCCCGGATGAGGGTCTTCACCGCTGGCATGATGTCCTCGAAGGTCAGGTCGCAGTGGGAGCCCTTCTCCTCGCCGCTGTCCTCTGGAGGGCAGTCGGCTGCGGGTGCCAAGAGCAGGTGGATGGCAGAGACCCACGGCTGCCCCCCCAAAACTCCTGCAGCCCCCCCAGCATGTCCCAGACAGCTCCAGCAGTCCCAGGGCTCACCCTCAACCGGGGTCCGTGGCTTGAGCCTCAGGGAGGCGCGGAAGCGGGTGCGGTCGTTGAAGCTCCAGCTCTTCTGCACCTTGGTGGGGCTGGTGGCCTCGGGCACGTCCTCGGTGCTGGGGGAGCGGTGCAGGGGGGGCCCCAGCTGCTGGCGGCCGCGGCTGCCCTGCCGCTGGGAGCTGCTCAGCCAGATCCGCTCCTTGAGCCCCATCTTGTTGCTGTGGAAGGGACAGTGGGGGGCGGGGGGGAGGCGGCGTCACCGGGGGGTGGGGAAGGGGACAGCGGGCACACGTGGTGCCCACCGTGGCGGGGGTAGCCGTGCTGAGCTCATGGAGAGCCCCCCGGCACACGACGGGCACGAGCCAGGCCAGGAGCAGGCGGTACCACGGCGGGGGCAGCTCTGGGGTTTAACTCCTCTGAACACCTTTTTTTTTTTTTGTGCCAAGAGCAGAGAAAGGAGGTGACAGACAGACAGGGAGAGTGGGGACAGACAGGTGTGGCAGTGGGGGACATGTGGCAGAGTCACTGACAGAGGCTGGTGGGAGCAGCCCTGCTCCTGCTCCATCCCCTCTGGCACAGGGCATCCCGGGCACCCTCCTCCTCCTCCAGGCTGCACCACCTAATCCAGGCTCTGCTCCTGCCCTAACATGAGCTCTGCTCCCAAAACCAGCCACTCCAGTGGACTGGGGGGAAACACCAGGCATCATTTATGTAGGACCTACACAAAAACACCCCCTGAATGCTGCCTTTTGCACGATCCGGGACCCCAAGCACAGCTTGAGCCTTGGGAGGCCAAGTGGATGCACAGGGCAGGACTTCAAAGGCAGGGAGGACAAGGAGCAAATCCCACCCATGCTGCAGGACAGGATCCATGGAACCCCAGCGCCTGGGGAGACTCCTGCATTTCCTGGGCCAGGAGTCACAGGGCAAGGCAGGGGTACAGGCAGGGTGAGGCAGGGGTAGAGCCCTTCCCCATGCAGGCTGCTGGTCCGGAGGATGGGAATGGCTGTGTCCTGAGAGACCAGGCTGCAGGACAGGGGTGGGATGGGGTCAATCCGGGTGCATCAGTTGGTTGGATTTGGCATCCCCATCCATGATGCACGAGGGGGAAACTGAGGCAAGGCTGCTGTGGGAGCCGGTGGGGGACAGCGGGGAGAGACCGCTGGGCCCAGGTCATGCACAGACCCCCCTGCCCTGCAGAAGGACCCCCCCCTTTGGCCTCCCCCTGCTCTGCCTCGCTCCCCAGCCCTCCCCACGCTGCAGTCAGCAGGCATCCAGGCACGGAGCACCATGCATCCCACCCTTCCCGGCCCCACTCTCCGCCGGGACGGGCAGGCAGCCAGCGCGGGCAGGCAGCAAGGACACGGTACCTCCGTCTCCACGTGCCCCACGTCTGCAAGAGCCTCCTCTTACCACTAAAGATGGGGCTGGAGGGTCAGGGCAGAGACACAGGAGAAAAGAGAGTCAGCCGTGGCCGTGGGGGGGGGGGAGCGCAGCATCCCGGGCCACATTCCCAACCCCCCGGACCCGTGGGCACAGGGTCCAGAAATGCCACCGCTGAGCATCTCCCGCTGCTCCAGCCCCGCGGTACCGCCTCTGCCGGGCAGGCGGCATTGTTTGTGTAGGTCCTGCATAAACACGGCGCCTGCTCCGGTTCCGCGGCTCTGCCGGGAGGATTCGGTGACGGCGCGCGGTGCCGAGCGCTGGGACGGGGCGTGGGTGACCCCGCGAACCCCGCTCCCCGCCCTCCGCCGGGGGCCAGCGTTACCTGAGCCGTAAACACCTGTGGGGCGGCACGTCCTCCTCCTTCCAGCTTGGGGGGGGGCACGGGAGGTTTGTGGGATGGAGAGGAGGGGGGTGAGCAGGAGAGGGGAGGAGAGAGAGAAGATGAGATGTTATGAGAGGTGATGCTCGCGGAGGAGATGGGGGGGCTCGGGCCCCCCGGAGGGGGGGTGCAGTCCTTCCCCTGGTCACTGGGACACGGAACCCAGGCTGGTGCTGCTGCAAGGGAGCCCCCCCGAGCCCAAACTCACCCACACTGTGCCACTTCTGGCAGCACAGGGGACACTGAGGCACGGTGCCTCCCCTCACCTCACCCTGCTGCTGGCCCAGGGCCCTGTGCCAATGTGCCAGTGCTCTGGGTGGTTGGCCAGCAGCCACCGTGGCACACCGGGGTCTCCAGGATGCTCTTCAACCAAGGGGACCGGGGACACGGGCCAGAGCAGCTGCCATCAGCAGCACGGCAGCCCTGACCCCCTCCTGCCTCTTCTGGTGGGCACTGGGGCAGCTCAGCATCGCTGCTCCCACTGCCAGGGGCACGGGCAGCCCTTCTCACACCACAGGCTCTGGGTTTTGCTCCTTGCCCGGCTCTGCAGCGAGGCCACACGGCCCCATCCCCACAACATGGCAGCGCTGCCTCTGCCAGGGTGTTCTCTGCCACGGTTGGTTCCCCTGTGCCAGGTCCCCGTGCCGCAGCCACATAAAAAAGGGGCTTCCCAAAGATACAACAGCCCAGAGTCTGTCCTTGAGGACCAAACATGCCCACTCTGGAGCAGGGAGCAGTGCTGGAAGCAGTGTCAGGAGCAGGATGGACTCCCAGCAGGGCCCTGAGCAGGGAGCAGGGTCAGTTTGGGGTGGTGGGCACTGCTGGGGTCCGGTGTGGCAGTGATGGCATCGCAGGAGGACACAGAGGAGCAGAGGAGACAGAGCAGAGAGGAGGGAGAACACGGGGGCTGCCCCCTCCTACCTTTCCCCTGAACACGTGGCCAGGCTTTTCTGGGCAGGGGTGAAGGAGAGGTAAGTTGGTGGGGCTCTGTCGGGCAATTTTTTCACCTCTGAGTTCCTAAATCCTCCGTTGCGAACTCGGTGCAAGTGCTCAAACATAAGTACCAGCTCTCTGAGGTTGGGGTGAAATAAAAACAAGGAGAAATTAAATTTTCCAAAGCAAACCAAGGCTGAGCAGCGCCGGGTCCTCCTGAGCACAAACCAAAGCAAAACCAGGGCAAAACAAGAAGAAAAAAAAAAAAAATCAACATTTTTGTTCAAAAGATAGTTTCTTATCAGCAGGATGAGGCATTTGGAGGGGATGGGGATGGGGATGGGGAGCTGGGATAGGGTCCCACAGAGAGGAGGGGTTGGACCTGTGCTGAGAGGGATGGGTCAGGCAGGGACAGGCAGGACACCCCTTGGATGGGGACACAGGAACCTGCCACCATCAGATCCAGGGGTCTGGGCACAGCTGGAGTAGCCAAGAGGGAAAAGCTCAGATCCAACAGAGATTGAGTCTGGCTCTATCTCAGCTCCCCACTGCAGGGAAAGTGGCTCCTGGCCCAGCAGGTGAAGCCCCCCATGATCCCAGGCTCCATGGTGATGCTCAGGAAGCTGCATCTCCTCGGGCAGGGACCAGAGGGACTCGCTGTTGGGGCTGTTAAGAGCCCTGTCTTTGGAAAAACAAAAAGTGGAGCAGAAGAAGAATGAATTTTTCCCTGCAAAGGAACACATGGGTGGAGCAGGGCAGGATGCACAGGCAGGGGTGAGGCACAGGGGTGGCAAACCCTGGTGAGCTCGGGTTGATGGGGACACACAGAGAGTCTGGAAAAGCTTTGGAGGTTCTTTGATCCGCCCAACTACATCCCAGGGGCCATGGGAGGGAGAACTCTGCAGGGACGGGCCACGGGGCTCCCACTGGATCCTGCCATGTCCATCTGGGTCCACACTCGGAGCCGGTTCCCATCCGGCTGCAGCTCCATGTCCCCAGCCACGGGGGCTCCCTGTGGTGGGTGACACCGTCCTGTTCCCCACGGAGGTGTTGGAGGAAGGCTATGGATGGGGCGAGAGGGTGGGATGAGTGCCGGGTGCTGTGAGGATGATGAGGGTGGAGGAGGGTGCTGGACACTCCAGCAGACGCTGTGCTCCAGCGATCCAGGGCTCAGGAAAGTGTCCGTGCTGCTCGACCCCACTGAGCCCTCGGCGGCTCCACATGGTCCCTCCTGGCCTCCCAGGCTGCTCATCCTCACAGAGACCCCCCCGGGAGCCCCCCAGCCCTTGCCCCCTGCCCTGCCTACCTGAAGGTGGGCAGCAGGCTGTCATAGTAACACCACGTGGCCGTCAGGTACGCCCGGCTGATGTCGGTGGAGTACAGGCGCCAGGCAGCCTGCAGGGAGAGAGACCATGGGAATCGGGGTCAGTCAGGAGGTGAGACCCCCCTGCCCACCCCTCCACCCCCCCTGGCCACCACAGAGCCCAGCCCAAAGGAGCCAAGTGTTGGACATGGAGTCCGGTGTGTGGGTGCTCCCTGCAGCAGGCAGGGGCAGGCAGAGGAGAGGAGGGGGCACAGCAGAGCATTCCTGGGAAGGGACGGGGCAGGACACTCCAGCCCTGCACCACCTGGATCAGGTTTGCCGCCGGAGTCCTCCTCTTCTCGAAGTGCTTCTGCCGGTGCTGCTCCTGCACTTTGAGGGCGAAGCCGGAGCCCAGGATCCCCTGGGGACGGGAGGGGACGGGGCTGTGGGTGCCGGCAGAGGCTGGCACCCGCACAGGGGTGGGTTTGCCCCTTTCCTCCGCGATTCCTGCGGGGCACGAGGCGCAGGGATCCCCCTCCCAGTCCCCAGCCCTACTCACGGCGGGCAGGGCGAAGAAGGAGATGCCGAGCAGGGCGAAGCAGGCAGCCAGCATCCGGCCCAGCCACGTCTGCGGCGCCTTGTCCCCGTAGCCGATGGTGGTGAGCGTGACCTGCCCGGGGGCGGAGCAGGGCGAGGCCTGGAGGGAGCTCTCCCCACGCGGCCCCATCCCACCCTCCTCGTCCCCCTCCCGGGGCTGGGGGGGGGGGCCGCGGGGGCCGAGCTTACCGTGCCCCACCACAGCGAGTCGGCGTAGGTGGCGAACTGCACGTTGGCGTCTTTCTCGGCCAGGTAGACGAGGAAGGAGGCGAAGATGAGCACGAGGAAGCCGATGTACCAGGCGGTGATGAGCTCCTGGGGGGTGAGGAGCACAAGGGGTGAGGGGGGCACGGGTTGGGGGGTACAGGGGCCGCGCCGGGATGGAGCCACCTCACCTTGCTGTGGGCGTAGACGACGGAGCCCAGCAGCTTCCAGGTGCCGCCGCGGCGATCCATGCGCACCATGCGCAGGATCTGCAGGAAGCGCATGCTCCGCAGCGCTGACGTGGCGAAGATGTTGCCCTGGGTGCCGGCGGCGATGATGGCCACCGAGGCCACGAAGACGATGAAATCTGGCAGGGCGGAACCAAGGTCGGGGGCGTGGGGCTTTTCCCAAACGCTGCCACATCCCCCAAACCCCCATCCCAGGATCAGTTCATCGGTGTAACCCAAAACTTTGTATTCCAGAGCCTTCCATGCCATTTCCCAGAAACTGTTCTCAATAGACCATTTACACCCTCTGCCCAGAGTAGCCCTGACTCCTCAGGCTGTAAACTGGGTGTTAAGAGGCCTGTGAGACAGGAGGGTGCTCCTGTCCTCACACCCAGTGTGGAACTCCCCGCCCTGAGGGAGGCACTGGGCATTCCTTCCTGAACTGGAGGATATATAATCTTGGGGTCTTGGGACTTTTTTAACCACTCGTGGGATCCAGAGGAAGACTGCAGACCACTACTCTCAACCAGACTGCAACCACCACTCTCAAGCAGACTACAGACCACTACTCTGAACCAGACTGAGACCACCACTCTCGACTGGACTGCAACCACCACCTTTCAACCAGACTTTGACCACCACCCTCGACCAGACTGCAATCACCACTCTCATCAACAGGTTTTCCCCTCTCCTTTTACTTTGGACTCAGGGGGGCCCAATGGACACCACTCTGTTCACGCCCCAGGCTGCTGGGTTATATATTTAGGTTTTGTGGGTTAAAACCGATTGTTTGCCTGCATAATCGTACTTATTGTATTATTTCATTAAATTGTTATTCTGACTTGTAATCTCTCTTTTGAGTTGGGTTCTTTTCCCCTGGTTTACCTTTAAACCAGCACAACCCCGTACCTATAACGCAGAAGGGTTTCCTGGCGAAGCGGAACCGTCCCCGCCAGCCCCGGTAGCGGCAGCAGCAGCCGGCGGCCCAGACGCGGATGATGTACTCCATGCCGAACACCACGATCATGACGAACTCCTGAGGGGCACAGGGGGGTGAGAGGGGCAGGGGGACTCAGCTTTGTGGGGGGCACAACCTGAAATGGTGCGTGGTGTCCCCCCAAGGCCACGGGAGCCGTCCCGGGGGAAGGGGGGCAGTGAGACGGGAGCCGCAGCCGTCGGGGCTGTCTGAGCGTCCCGGCTCTCCTGCCTCGCTCTGAGCTGGGTCCTTTTCCTCCACCGTCAGCATTGTCCTCCTACCTCTCGCACGAACAAGCCCCCGTTCTGCTTACTCGCAGGAAAGTCACAAGGACCTTCCCAATTTAGTCTCCATCACTCGGGAGAAGTCCCGCGTCAGCTCTTTCTGACAGTTTGGGGGAAAGTTGCCTTTTTTAGCCCCTCCTGCCCTGCCTTTTCCAGCGGTTGATGCCTCTCTGCAGCACAGAGGGACTGTGGCGGAATGGACCCCCCCTGAGCCGTGGGGACACCCCCAGCAAGGCCGCCCCCAGCTCCACCCCAGTGTGCCAGAGAGGCTGCCATCGTTGGACCATCGGGGACGTCCGGGCTGGGAAAGGGTCGGAGGAGTTTTGTCCGTGATCTTGTCCGAGTCTTTCAGGGTGCAATGTGGGCAGGGGGAATTCAAGCCCCAGCCCTGCTCCTGCATCACTTACCAGGATGAAGAGGCACTCGTTGGCCAGTTTCTGGTGCTCCTGGATGGTGGAGAAGACCGACAGCACCAGGCAGCTGAAGACGAGGAGGAATCTGGAAGGGGAGAGTGTCAGTGAGGGCACCAGGGTGGTCGGAGGACCCGAGCACTGGGGCAGCCATAGAAGCCCAACCCATAGTGCTGCCCCCCACTCGCAGCCTGAGACCCCCAGCCGAGACCTCCACGGCCGTGGCTGAGCCACCAGGGACACAGTTTGCCCCTAGATGGTGGCATGGAGCCACTGGGGAGCCCGGGAGCAGCCGTGGGGCTCGGTGCCAGGCTCCACCTCGGCCCTGCCGGCTCTTAATTAATGGCAGAGAGGGAGATGAGGGGTCCCACACCGTGGAGAGTTTTGCTGCTGCAGAAAGGGGACCAGAGCTTCTCAGGACTGTCCCCAGCACCACTGCCACCGTGGGGACCTGCCAGGGGCACAGGGACCACCTGGGAACAGCCAACCCAGGGGAAGAGTCCCCAGGGAGCTGCTCCAGAGCTGTTCATCCCCGAGCACTGGGCTCAGGAAACAGGGGCTTTGGCCCATTTAAAGTAAGGAGGGGGGGGGGGGAAAGAAGTAGACTCTGAAGCTGAAGCAAATGAAACTCCAAAAATACATTTTTTTCCCCTGATCCAGCTATTCTAAAAAAGGAAAGTGGAGGGCTTGTGCCACGGGCCCACGTGACGGCAAAGGGCCACTGTTCCGTCAGAGCCGGCTCCGGGAACCCATGTCCCACTGGGCAGCACTGGGATGGCTTGGCTGAGGCTGGCAGTGGCCCTGGCACCCTGTCCCCGAGCTGGTGGGCACCCACCTCCCCCTCCCAGCACCGTCACCCCACTGTGGGGCTGGGGAGTAGCACCCAAAACTCAACGCCCAGCCTAAAGGGGACAGGCGGGTTCCCCTTTCCCCAAAGTGCTGCTGGAGATGGGACCAACAGCAGAGAGACCACAGGGAATGGGAGAAGTGCTGGATGCAGAGCATGGAGGAGGGAGAGCTGGAGCCACACACCAACAGGCACGAAGGGGCCCGGGGTGTCACAGCCTTGTCACCGCCCTGCCCTCGCTGCAGAGGACGATGCTCCTCTCCCGGGCACTCCCCACCCGCAAGGCAGAAGGTTGGAGCCGGTTCCTTCTCCCTCTGAATTATTAATTGGGGCTCTTTCCTCCGGCACAGCAGTTCTGGAATTAACCCCTGCGGGCACAGCAGTGCCCCCGTGCTGTGGGCAGGGAGCGCTGGGCACCGGGCTGAGGAGGAAAACACGGCCCAGGGTAGAGCTCTCAGCTTTGTGCATCATCAGCAATAAAGATTATCCAAGCAGGATTTCGCAGGCAATTACACGGGCAGCGAAGCACAAAGCAGAAGAGAAGGCAGAAATCTCCCAGCCTGCAAAGATTTGTGCCTCCCTCCTCATCCAGGGAGCGGTGCAGGGGGGGGTCTCCGGGGCCCAGGCACACGCTGATCCCACGGGGACCTGCTGTGGGTGGCCCTGGCTCTGGTACCGAGCTGGAGCCCCACACGTCACCCACCGTGTTGGAAACCTGCCCCGCCGCGGTGGGGACACCTCCCACCCGGCCCCCTCGGCATCCCGCGGGATTTGGGGAAGGATACAGGCATGAGAGGCCCCACGGGGCCGGCTGGGAAAGAAAACTTCCTGGGAACGCATCACCTGCTAGGAATTAACTCGTAAAGCCTGGGCAAACGCCCCGTCCCGGCCGCCGGCAGCGCCTAAGCGGCTTAGGGAAGGGTCAGATGCCTGAAGGCGGCGCGGGGAGCCGGGAACCAGAATTCCCCCCTTCCTCCGGGGCAGGAATGCTGCTCTCAGCAGCTCCACCCCACTACAAGGGGGGTATCCCACACCGACCCCTCCGCCAAAGACCACGGTGTGCCGGCAGCACCAGGCTCCCCACGCCAATTCACTGCTCTTCCCACCTACCAAGGGGGCTTAAAAAACAAGGAACACCGCCAGGGAAATGGGGAGAGGGCAGAAATAGTAGGATAGCACCCGGCAGGAGCCTCGCTGTCTCCCCGTTCCCCTGCTCCAGCATCCCGGGGAATGGAAGGAGCAGATGCTGGTGTAACTGAGCCACTGTTTCACCTCTCCCCAATAAACTTCCCATCTCCAGCCCCCTCCCCGCAGAGTCCCACACCCCTCCCTGCCAGCACGGCAGGGGATGTGCCACGGGATGTGCCACCAGCAGCCTGGGCACAGGGACGGGCCCCTCCGGCTGCTGCCACCCGGCAGGAGCAGAGCCCGTCTGCAGCAACACTCCTCCCCAAAATAATAATTAAAACGCGGCAGGGGCCCGGCTCGGAGCAGGTGAATCTCCTCCCATTAATCTTCATTAGAGTGGACTCTGCCATATGCTGCTTCCCGAGCCGGCGGAGGAACAGGTGAGCTGGGAAAGCTGCTGAGCTCAGGAGAAGCAGGGCCAAGTCGGCCCCGGATGGTGAAGAGCTGTGCTGGGCAGGGCAAGGGGGCACAGGTTGGCACCCAGTGCCCACCCCAACACTGCTGGGCAAACGAGCTGCCCCCTGGTATAGCCGGGGACGAGCTGTGCCCTGGCACCCGCTGCCAACGGGCCGCGATCCTCGGGGCCTGTGCGGTGGGACGGGGCTGGAACAGCCCCCCCAGCTGTGTCCCCCAGCACGGGGACGGGGGTGACACTGGGTGCCCCGTGCCCCGGCAGGGCTGGCCCGGCCCCCGCTTTGCCCTGCCCTGAGGGGAAGCCCCGAGCCGGGGCACGGGCAGTGCCTGGTGATAACTCAGCGGAAGGAAAAC
The DNA here is from genome assembly GCF_003945725.1 of Corapipo altera. Classification (NCBI taxonomy): domain Eukaryota; kingdom Metazoa; phylum Chordata; class Aves; order Passeriformes; family Pipridae; genus Corapipo; species Corapipo altera. The sequence continues at coordinate 952,482 of NW_020884940.1, read as the reverse complement.
ACCACACGCCGCAGGATAAACAGCCCAGCCATGGGATGAGCGAGCAGACAGGCTTCAGGAATGGCACGACTCCCTTCCCTGGCCAAGCCTGGCCCCCTCACGGTGCCTGGGCCGCACCCACAGCTGTGCCACCACTGGAAACGCCTGTTTAGAGCAAAACTGCCCGAGCCCGGCTCTGGTGGGGGCGAGGATGGTGCTTCACCCTCCAGGCTCCCCATCCCGCGAGGTCCAGCTCCCCGAGCACCCTCTGCAGCTGTATAAACAGCGTGTCCCATAAATCCCCATCCCTCGCCCCAGCAGCCCTCCAGGAGAGGTGGAGCAGGAGGCCTGGCTGCTCCAGGGGATATAAATAACCGGGGTGTAGCGGCCCTGTTTGCGCCCGTAACCATGGCAGGGTCCGTCCCACGCCGCGAAGAAGAGAAGCAGAAAAGCTCCGAGTGTTTCCCCACGGTCAGGGAAACCAGAGCTGGAGTCGGGAGCCGTCCAGCCCCGCTGCAGCTCTGACACCACAAACCCCAGTACACGCTCAGAGCCCGGCCCCGGCCCGGTTATCAGCAGCAGCAGAGGAAGGGCACTGCTCCCAGAGCCCTCCTCGCCCCCACAGCCAGGGGTGAGGCAGGATGGGGTGTTCCCAGTGCCCTGACAGAGGCTGGAAGCAGAGCTGGGATGCAGAGCCTGTCTTCAGGCTGCGTCCCATGGCAGGGACCCGGCAGCACCCACGGCAGCAGGGTGACATCCAGATGACGTCCCACAGCACACACGAGCCCGTGGCCCCACAACACCTTTGTTCTTTGGGAGCCAAATCCTGCTGATGGCATTGTCCATCACGCTGGCATGGCACGTGTCTGCACCCCAGTGCCACCCCCCAGCCCCCCGGCCCCATGGTCCCCACGGGGAGCACGGTCACAAGGCTCCTGTGGATGGTGCCAAGACACTCACACGGAGCAGCCGAGATAGTTTTGCTCTTGAATCATCTGGCAAAGAGCTGGGCTGGAGGGGGGGGAAAGAAACCAGAGTGTTTTCCAGTGCACCTCCTGTGCCCGCTGGGCCTTGCACCCTGGCAGAGGGATTGGGGCTGGCACCCTCCTCCAGCACCCGGGGAGGGATGGGAACATTTGGGGTGCAGCGACATGAGCGGCCCCAAGAAGTCCAGGCAGGCTGGGACCCCCAAAACACGGAGGGTAGGAGCACCCACAGGCAGAGGGGGCAGGTTTGGGGCCTCACCCCGGGGGTCACTGTCGGGGGGGGAACAAAGATCCAAAAGCTCTCCAGGGTGACCAAGCACCACCCCTGCACCCCCTGGCAACGGGGCTCACATCCCATCCTCACCACCGGGGTGCCCAAACTGGCACTTCCCGTGCTGGGCTGGGGGGGTCCGACAGGAGCAGCAAAATGGGAAAAGGGAAAAAGCCAGGAAGGAAAATCAATGCACAGTTTCATGTTGCGCCGAAGCCGCTTAATTTTATGCCCCGGTGACACCGTGCAGGGCCTGGGGAAAGTGCTGTGCCTGCTCCTCTTCCCGCTGGCATTGCCCCCAAACCAGCTCCCGTTTCAAACCCAGGAAAGGTGAGCGGGACCAGCCCTCAGAGGGCACAGGGGGCACAGCCTCCAGCCCCTCTGTTTGTGGCCGTGGCACCCCTGCAGCCCTGGGGGGGACAAGTTAAAAGCCTGGAGTTTGAAATGAGGTTTTTCCGAGGAGGGATGGAGCAGCTTCCCTGCAAACCAGCCAGGGCTCCAGCCCTCTGAACAGTCCTGGGTGGGATTTGGGGCTGCTGTGGGCAGTGACCACAGTGGCATCCCCAGCATGGCAGGGAAGGGCTTTCCTACTCTGCAAGTAATGGTGGAGGGGTGTGACGAGGCAGGGGATGCAAAAGTGGGGGTGACAGACCCTCTGCCCACCTCAGCCCTCTGCCATAACAGGATCCGAGCACAGGGATGCTCTGGGACAGACGAGCTGCCAGCACCCTGGTCCCTGCCCAGAGCACAGGGGACACATCCCACCCCCTCTGTCCTGCTGCCCCGAGCCAGCTGGGATTTCCCAGGGCCCCAAGGTGCCTGGCCAGCCCTGAGCCAAGGAGAGCCCTGCCTGGCATCACCCAGCCAGTGCCAGGATTGCACCGGGGCTCTGACAGGACCTGCCACCCTTCTGTCCCCACGACGTCCATGGGGATCCAACGGCACCAAACACGCAGCAAGGACAAGGATGGAGCTCTGTGCTCCTGTCCCCTCCTGCCCCAGGCACAGGGTGACACTTCCACAAGGCAAATAAAACCCAGGCAAGGTGCCACCAACAGCACAGGCAGGGGACCAGGCCTGGCAGGGGGGACACTGCTCCAGGCAGGGGATTGCAGTTGTTGCTGGTGCTGCTGGCTCAGTCTTCCCTAATTTGCTCTAGGTTAAACTGTTCTGTATGGAAGCATTCCTCTAGGAACGGGAAAAGTGCTGAGCTGAGCTCCTGGTGCACCCAGGAGCAGTTTCATAACCACCAACACAAGCTCCCAGACCCCGGATGGCACCGAGAGCCGCCGTGGGGGGGCCTGGTGGGTGAGGAGGGGTTGCTGCAGGGACAAGCCACAGTGGGCAGCAGGAACAGCTGGAACTGGACACCTGGACAGCTGGGTGGTGCAGCTCCAGGCTGCAGGAGACCCCTTGGCAGGGCAGCCCCCGCCAACGGGACACACAGCCGTGCCCATGCCAAGGGCAGGAGCCCACGGCAGCTCTGCTGGGAGCAGGGAACAGCCTTCCCGCTTGCTGAAGAGGAGGAGATTGGAAAAAGAAGTTGATATTTTGCCTTCTGGCTCTAAAGCCTTTCCGTTAATGCTCTGGGCTCGCTCCTGGATTTCCTCCATAAGCTCCGGGGCTAGAAAGTCTCATTCCAAGCAAAACGCGGCTTTGTGAGCCTGGCAAGCGTGGCTGTGCCATGGTCAGCGTGGGGCTGGAGGGGCTGGAGGTGGTCAGCCAACTCCACACACCTCAGAACCTTGGCTTTCCATCTGCACGGGCACCCCTGCCCACACCACCCCCAGGCAGAGCTGGCAGCAGGCTCAGGGGCTGCAGAGATGGTGCAGCCACCAAACCACCCAGCCCGGAGCAGGCGCTGGCTCAAGGAGTCGTTTGGGATCAATTTGCCGACAGAAAGAGGCTGAAGTCGGTCAATAAACGGGACGGGCTCAGCCCGGCTCCTGCTCCCAGCCCTGAGCTGCTCCGGGGAGGGAAGCGCGTCACTTCTCAGCGGGTATTTCCATTTTAGCAGTTCCCAGCCCTGCCTCGGAGCCAAGGCTGCCCGGGGGAGGCAGCGCAGCCGCCACTCAGGGACAGCTCTGCCCCCAGCACTGCCCCGACCTCGGGCCGGGGGCTCCATCCCACCCCCTGCCTCAGTTACCCCCCGGGTGGGGGTAACACCTCCTTCCTCTTTTGTAGGAAAAAAAAAAGACAAAGGTATCGAGGCACACAAATCATCCCTGAGAACTTCAACACCACTGCAACAGCTTAGCAGCTCCCATCTGCTGCGGGAGAGGAAAAAAAAACCCCACAACACAACTTGGAAGGAGCCAGAAATGAGCAGCAGTTACAGGGAAGGCTTTCACAGAACAGATGTCCACACCTTGCACCCACTGCGGCGTCTTCCCACAGGCTTCGGGGGGTCCCTGGCAGGACTCTGCCCTGCAGCTGCCTCGGCCCTAAAATTAAGTGAGCAAGTGAACACAAACCCTCCCCAGCGAAGGCTGAAGGTGATTTGCTCCTGCTCTTGATGGCTGCACATCTTGTGGGACAAAGCCCCTCACCCAAGAGCTGGGGCCAGGCCCAGCAGGGTCTGGAGGGGCTTGGTGGGCCCTGCAAGAGGAGCTGCTGGGTTGTTTCTGGGGCAAAACACGCTCAGATCCCGAGGACGAACCGGTGAAGGACACGCACGGCCCCGCTGTGAGACGAGCGGGAGCATCTCTGTTCCACAGCCCCTGAGCACCTACGCCATAAAGTCTGATTCCCTCCCCTGGCAGGGGCTTTGGCTGCCATCTCTAAGTCCTTGCAGGAGAAGCTCTTCCAAGGGTGGTATTTTCCACGCAGGAATTCTGGCGGGCGCCCACTGCGGAGGTGTCGCAGGCGTTACAAATGGGCCCCGGGCTCCTCTCGCGGCTCCCCGGGGAGCTCAGGTGCCCTTTTATCCAGTGACAAATTCATCCTGCCAGCTCGATGTGCTAACTTAGGCAAGACCCATTTTCCTGCCTCTTAACGAGCTCCAGCTCACGCGCACCCCGGGAACGACGCAGCGCCGGGGGGAGAGGGAAGGAGGCAACATTTGGGCTCACGTTCTCAGAGAGGGTCTGAGCCCACGGCACCACGAACACACCTGGCACACACCAGGCAAAGAGGGAAAACGCCTCCTTCCCCATGGCCGGGGCAGTGATGTCCTGGCAGTGTCCCCGTGGTGTCCCAGCGCTGCCACCAGAGCAGAGTGGGGGGTCAGAGGTTGGGAAATCCAAAATAACCCCCCAGCACGGAGCCTCCCTCTCTCTCCACAGCCTCCCAGTGGGTTATGGACACCCCAACTCTGCAGCCCCAGTACAGCCCCCTGAGGAAACAACCCCGAGGGGCTGAAGCTGCTCCCCAGCCCTGAGCTGAGCCTGCTCATCTTGGAGAAGCTTTTGCTTGGCAAGAGCCTTTGGATGCTCAAATCCAGCAGGGAAAGCTGGAGCAGCACCACAGTGCCTGGGAAAACACACTGGGCAGGGCAGGGAGCAGGTGTGCTCCTGGGAGCATCCTGGGCTCCAGCTCTGGAGAGGGATGTTCCAGTGCTGGGGACCCAGGAACGGGCACAGCTCCCGGGGTACAGCAGGGACAAGAACACCCCCACTGTCCCCCCCATCCCACCTGGACTCGGGTCTGGGGGTGCTGGGCTGGCACTTCTGCCTTGTCCCAACGCAGGACAGGAGAGGGTCCCTGCTCCCACCCAGACCTGCTGGTCACCCCTCGGGGGGCTCCTGCCTTTGAGGGTCTTCCCAGGCTCAGAGACCCCGGCCTGGGACAGCGGCAGAGCGGGACGGTGACCCGGTTCCCTGCTGTGCCACCGGGAAGGGGCTCCGGGTCACCGAGGGGACCGAATCCCATCCCCGGGGACAAGCTCAGCTCCTCGCACCGGACCCGCCGCAGGACTCGCCCCGCCCGGGATCCCCCCCGGGTGGCGGGTCCCCCCATCGCGCTGCTCCCATCGCACCGGCAGGAGCGGGAACCGGCGCGTCCCCCCCGCCGGACGCTCCCGGTGGAGAAACTTCTCCGGCGGAGCCCGGGGGGG
>NW_020884940.1:924058-946792 GCF_003945725.1 Corapipo altera | reverse complement strand
CCCGGGGCCACCTGCCTTTAGCTGCCCGCCGCCGCCGCCGGGCCCTCCCCCGCCGCCTCCCCCGCCCGCCCGGCCCGCCCCGCCGTACCTGGCCCCCGCCCCCGGGGCTCCGCGGGACGGGGCGGGCGCCGAGAGGGGGATGCGGGGATGCGGGAGAGGCGGCGGCACCCCCCGGGGGTGGAGGGGATGGGGCGGGGGGTGGGTGAGCCGCGGGCACCCCCCGGTCCGGTGAGGGGACCCCGCGGGGTCTCTGGGGACTGGGGGTGTCCTGCTGCGGGTGTGGAGCATCCCAGGAGTGAGCAGCGCACACCACATCCCAGCTGCATCCCAAACTGCATCCCAAACCGAATCACATCCCAAACCACATCCCAAACTGCATCCCACATCACATCCTAAACCACATCCCAAAACGATTCATATCCCAAACCACATCCCACACCGCATCCCACACCCCACACCGCATCCCAAACACATCCCAGAGTGAGAGTGAGCCACCCAACCCACACGGGTTGGAGCATCCCTGGAGGAGATGGAGCATCCCACATCCACACCCACCCACCCTCCACGGACTCAGCCTTGAGCCAGGCTCCGAGTTCTCCCAGCCAACACCCACAGCCCTTGGCTCTCCCACCTCATTCCCCTCGGCTCCACACAGCCTCCCACCAACAGCAGGGACACTGAGACAGGCTGCTGGGAACTCCCTTTCCAAGCAAGCCAGAGGCAAACACCCCATCCTGGCAGCGTCCACGTGCTCTCACACCTTTGGAGAACCCACGTCTCCTCCGTGCTCCCCTCCAACTCTAACCCTTGCAGCCCCCCCCAAATGTGCTCCCCAAGGGGACACAGCCCCCTGAGCATCGTCTCACCCCCCAGCAGATGCTCCTGACCTTCATCCTGCTGCGTTCTGTTCAGTGTATTCCCCTCGGGAGGAGGTTTAGGTTTCACCTGGGATTGATTAAAGCCTCGGGGCTGTGGAGGGGGCAGGGTTAAGGTGACCTGGAAAGGACTCGGACCAAGGTGGGCACTTGCTGGAGGTGACCCAGGGCAGGTGGGAGGTGGTTCATTCCCGGGGCTGTGGGGCTCTGCACGCAGTGGGCAGGTCCCATCCACACCTCCCCACCTGCCCAAACGCTGGGAACTTCCATGGAGCCTGGAGCTGGGAGGTTTTGGAGGGGAGCCAGGGAGTCTGAATCAACACAGCACCAGCTGTCAGAACCGGCGGAGGTTTTGGGAAGCCATCCCAGGATTTGCCGGCTTTGCCCCTCGCTTGCCCCCAGCTGTGGGGGTCCCACAGAGCCACTGGTGTTCCCCACTCTGGGGAGACTTTAAGGAGGATTCCCGAGGCTGGGGGATGGCGAGGGGGAGGCCAGAGCGCCCGGAGCCTGCTGCCCTCTCGGGATTGCAGCTCAAGTTCCTGGCAGGGATTGGAGGCCAGGATTTGCATCTACAGGATTTCCAGTAAGTTTTGCAGGCCTGGAATGCAGCTGCAGGGCTGCAGGGTGGGGAGAGGGGCTGGTGGGACCGGGGCAGTTGGGATCCCTCATGGGGGGAACAGGGATGGGAGAAAAGCCCTGACTGGCCCCCCAGATTGGGGGGTACTGGGGGTGACACTGCGGAGGGGAGGATGCACCCAGCCCTTGTGTGTGAGGGAGCCTGGCTTGGGTGAGCAGGATGGGCAGAGCTGGGGGCTCCAGGGGTCCCAGGGATGGCACTGTCCAGGGACAGCGGTGGGGGACTGGGAAAGGCTGCAGAGCACCTGCTTCCCAGGAGGCTTGGCCTCATCCCAGGGCAGTGAGCTCCTGGCATTGGTGCTCACACGCTCTGACAAAGAGTCTGGGACACCCAGGCCTCCCTCTGCTCCCTCCTTCCTACTGCCCACTGTGGGATGGGGGACTCGATGGGGGGCTGCTCTGCCCCAGAACCAGGGGGAGCCCCCAGTCCAGGTCCTGGCGCTGCTGTGGGGCCATCACAGAGCTCACTGCCCTGGCCCCGAGCTGGGAGCGGTGCCAGTGTCACCAGGAGCTGGGGCACATCCCAGAGCAGCCCCACAGGAGGACAGGGATGATCCCACCCCACTCTGCTGCAACGGGGGGGAGGGGGACAGGGCAGGGACTCAGCTCCTCTTCCCACCTCCGAAGGTGAGGGAGGAAAAATGGATGGGGACTCCAAGAGAGCTCTGCAACCCTGGGCTCTCCAGTTCACAGCCACTTCCCTCTGGTGGCAGCAGGTCCCTGGGAAGATGGATCCGAGTCCCACGGGGGAGAAGAGCCAGAGCTGATCCCCCAGGGAACAGTTTTCCAGTGCTGGCTGCAGGTGGTGACCCCGGAGCCCGTGACAGGACGGTGCCTTTCCCTGCCTCTCACACCTGGTGGCCCTCTGGGACCTGGTCCCCAGGGTGGCAGTGTGACCTTCACCACGGGGAGTTTTCCTTGGAATGGGGTGGCTGGGGGTGGGAAGGGCAGCTGCCAGCAGCCAACCCTGCGGGACACCGAGGGTGGCAGTGCCCGAGTGCCACCACTGTCCCACACAGGGCAGTGCTGAGCTCATCACCCCCAGGAGGAACGGGATATTGGGAGAGAAGTGCTGCCTCCTCCTCCTCCTCCTCCTCCTCCTCCTCCTCAGCCTTCATCCCCCGGCTCCCTGGAGGTGTGACCAGCTCTGCAAAACAAAATCATAGGACTGGAACTTCAAAGACCAGAAAATAACTTTTGCCCAGTAAGGGTGATCTCAATAGCAAAACACCCCCCCCAATCAGCTTAATGAGGTACCTGCTGCCACATACATGATTCCACTGCTCAGCTCTCCCCCCAGACTGTGCTATATGTAAAGGAGGAGGAGGAGAAGAGGACTGGGCCATTCTGAGTCCGTGTTTTTGTTCCTTCAGCAAACCCCATATTTGTGAATCTGTGATCGAGAAGGTTCTTATTGAACACGACCAGACCTCTTGTGCCTAATTAGATACAACCAGGGATTCAGCCCAGCCACCCCCAGCCCCTCTGATCCCTTGGGACACAACAGGGTTTATTTTCAGCCAAATTTCATTCACTTAATGCAACAGCTGGAAACTCCTTTCAGGAGCAGCATCTGCCTCCCGTTTTCTGTCCTTTAAGCAACTTATTCCCATTCAATTTTAACCTATTTCAAGCAAACCCAACTGCTTTGGGTAAAGAGCTTTCCTTCAGCAGAGCCTCGCCGGCCACCTCTGCCTGGGGCTGATAAGGCAGTGCCTGTTCCAGCTGTCCTGCTCTTCCTTCCAGCTCTCTCTCCATCCTGACGAGAGGATTCCCGGCTCTGCTCCCCGGTGGAAGCCAAAGGGACGCTTTGCCAGAGATGTTTGGGAGGCGGTGGAGGGGACTCCTCTCCTCTGGCTGCGAGGAGGGAGGTGGGGCAGCACCAGCCCGGCCCCGTCCCTCGGGTGGGATGAGCTGCTGGGATCGGTGACAGCTGGAGTGGAGACAGAGGATGTCGCTGCTGGGAGAAGCGGCCTCTGAGCCCCCAGCTCCGGGAAAAGGGACCTCCAAGTTCCCTACTCGAGAAGAATTGACCTCTGAGTCCCCAGCTCCGAGAGCAGAGACCTCCGAGCTCCCAGCCCTGTTCTCCCAGCCCTGCTCCAGCCCTTCCTCCGGCAGCTTGGAGCGGAGACAGAGAGGATGCGGCTGCCGGACGAAGGGACCTGGGAGTCCCCAATTCCGAGGAAAGGGATCTGCGAGCCCCCAGCTCCGGGGGAAGGGACCTCCGAGCCTCCACCCCCGCTCCCCCATCCCGGCAGCCCCATCCCGCTCCAGCCCTTCCCACGGGGGCCCTCTCGTGGCCGATCCCACTCACGGACCTTTCCCTCGAGGTCCTTTTTTTCCCTCCGATTTCACCTTTTCCGCGCTCAGGGGATGCTCCTCCGCCCGGGCACATCCCGGCTCTGCCCGCACATCCCTCCCTGTGCCGCCGGCTCCCGGGGACCGGGAAAACTTCAAACATCGCGGAATTGAGGTTTTACAGAGCCCGGGAGGCGCAGGGAATGCTGTGCCGGGCTGGCACAACCCGGCCCAGATCGTGCAGTTGGCAGCAGCCAAATGCTGAGGCGGAGTTTTCCTTCCCCAGCAGCTGCTGCCTCCCCCCCGCAGCTCTTGGCAAGGGGGGCACCCGAGCCAGGGTGAGCTGCTCTCCCTGCACTTTTGGGCTTGGCAGTGCCAGGGAAGCACCCACGGGGGTCAGAGCTGCCTTCACCTGGGCACAGGTGACACCCCACGTGTCACAGCTTCGGCTCCTCACTGTGAAACCACGGCCAGTGGGCACCAGTGCCAGGGCTGGGGCTGCCCCACAGCCCTCCCACCCCATCCCCTGTGGGCTCACCCTCCCCAGCACACCTCCTGAGTTACCTCTGGGGGATGGAGACCTGCAGAGGTGACACCAGGAAAGGCTGAGTTGGCCCAAGGAGGGTCCTGTGGACGGAGGATGGTCCTGGTTTGGTGCTGAAGGATGAAATGAAGGTGCAGAACCCAAACTTTGAGGGAAGTTGTGACCAAAAAGTTCACTTTTGGCCCGATTAAGGGTGATTTCGGCATGAAAACACAGCCTGATATGCTAATGAGGTTAATGAAGGACGTGCTGTCACATACATGACTCTGCTGCTCGACTCTGCACCCTGATCATGCCACACATGAAGGAGGAGGAGGTGGAGTGGCCAGGTGGGGGTTGGCCTTTTCTCCCAGGGAACAAGGGACAGGAGGAGAGGGAACGGCCTCCAGCTGTGCCAGGGGAGGCTCAGGTTGGACACCAGGAGGAATTTCCTCATGGAAAGGGTGGTCAGGCCTTGGCAGGGGCTGCCCAGGGAGGTTTGGAGTCCCCAGCCCTGGAGGTGCCCAGGGAAGGGCTGGATGTGGCACTGAGTGCTCTGGGCTGGGGGACAAGGTGGGGATGGGGCACAGGGGGGATCCATGGGCTGGGAGGGCTCTTCCAGGGCAGAAATTCCACCTGGTTGGGAGGAAGATCCAAAAGGACTTGGAGACAGTGGGCAGGTGACTCTCCTGTCTGTCCTCCCAAGGGGGAACACCCCCTTGGCAAAGTTTTGAGCCCCCAAGCCCTCTGATCTCGGGACCAGCTGGAACAGAGGGGGGGATTTTGTGCCAAACTCCACAACTTAACCCAACCCCACTCCCATCACCTGAGCCCTCGTCCAACCCCTTGTCCAGGCAACCCTTAAACTCTGGGGCTTGCTTCACCACTCCAGGTGAAATATTTCCAGGGATTCAGGATGCTCCTTGCTGGGCTCTGGATCCCACAGACAGCACGCACAGGATCTGACAAAAGCAATTTAATTCCTTTTCTGAAGCTTATTTTACATGCATTGACCAAAGCCAGTACAACAGGTAACAGCAGGGCTGGGGTTTGTCCACATTCCATCAGTTTTTCTGGAATAAAGAAGCCAAATTCAAGAATCTTTTGCCCTCAGAAAGTACAATCATAATACAAGGAATTTTTTTTTTGTTGTTTTCACATGTTTTTTTTGTTGTTAATCAATCCTCCCCTACTCCCTGTATACAGACAATGCTCCAAAAGAGGAGGCAGGAGAGGAAAATCTAACACACACACACACACACACACACACTCTCCCCCCAAACACCCCTAAAGCCCACTGAGATGGGAGGACCAAATCTAGCTCTATCCAGAGTAAAAAAAAAAAAAAAATACAAACAGAACAGCAGGAATAGAGCTCTGACACAAACCAGGAGCAGTACCCTCAAATCTTACTAGAAATAAAAAACATTTTACAGGTTGTTTGACGAGATGCTACAAATTCCTTTTGATCAGTTCTGTCTCAGTTCTCTGGGTTTGAACAAGCAGCTGCATACACTGAAATATTGGTTTAAAAATAAAAATATTGCATTCTTGTCAAGAGTCTGTTGGATATTCTCATACCCACCAGAGGAAGGTGTAAGAGTGCACTGGAGCTGGCAGCCTACTATAGGCTTACTACCAGGTGCAGGTAACACAGAGCAGGTGTGTTCAGCAGACCAGGCTGGTTTGGCAAATGTTGAGGTGGTTTGTGTTGGTTCCCACACGGAGAGGACTCGTGTCCCTGCTCAGTCCCCCGTCACCTGCGTGGCCTGGGCATCTGAGCTCTGGTTGGTGGACTGGATGAACATGGGCTGGGTGATGTCCTGGCCTGCTGGCATTGTCACCTGCTGGATCTGGTACAGCTGCTGCAGAGACAGCATTTGGGGAAAGGAACGACTGTCAGTGCCCATCACACCCACACCACCTTTGGAGGGCTCTCAAAGCACCTCTCAGGTGGCCCAAAAAAACCAGACCCACACCAGGAGTTGCCACCAGACATTTGCTGCTCAGTCATTACAGAGGAATTCTGTGAATTCTGATGCCCAGACTGAGATCAGGCCAATCCTTCCCTGGGAGGGTGGGGAGGCCCTGGCACAGGGTGCCCAGAGAAGCTGTGGCTGCCCCATCCCTGGAAGTGTCCAAGGCCAGGTTGGAGCAACCTGGAATAGTGGGAGGTGTCCCTGCCCATGGCAGGGGGTGGCACTGGATGGTCTTCAAGGTCCCTCCCAACCCAAACCATTCCATGATTCCATGATACTTATGCAACAGGCAACAGCTTGATGTTAGACATCCTAAACTGGTTAAGACTAAAATGGGTCCCACACAGAGCGTGAAGGATTAATTAACTGGGAGCAAAGGCAGCAGGACACAGAGAATCCACATGAATCAAGACTGGCACAACATTCCCTTATCCTGTTCCAGCTCAGGGCTTGGGAGCAGCAGCAGTGCTTTCTGGGGAGGAGCTGATTTGCTGGAACATGCAGGTTTAGGACAGTGTTCCTGCCCCTTGGCCTCTGAGCTGCAGCACAAAGGAACCCCGAGCTCTTACCTGTCCATCTGTGAACTGGCTGAACTGCTGCTGCCCTTGCTGGACTTCTGTCTGTGTTATCTACAGGGAGAAGAGCAGTTTGATCACTGACAGCCCCTCCCAGAGGGTCACAACCCCACTAACAACATTCTGCTGCTGCCTTTCGAGAGCTTTTTCAGGCTCTTCCAAACTCCATCACCCCACCACTGACTGGCACAACACGGCTCGTGCCGCCGACCACGGCCAGGCTGGTGCTCAAGAACAGAGGACACGGGGGTTCAGTCCTTCCAAACCAAACACAACCACGTCCTCTCTGACTCTCCCGAGGAGAACGTGGCCTCCAGGATCCCAAAAAGCAGCAGGAAGGCAGAGAGAAGAAGAAACCCCTCAGCCTCAACAAGAACAGGAGACAGACAACCCGCTGGCAGCAGCGCCGGTCCTCGTGTTCCACCTCTCCTGAGAGGCTGCACAGCTCCTCCCTCGCCCAGGCAGAAGGAGCAGAAGTGAAGAGAAGGTTGATGAACCCAAAGTGTTACCTGCCAGCAGCTCAGAAGCAGCGTGAGCTTTGTCCAGAGACACACACACACACAGTTTGCATGCACCTTGCACGGGGCGGCCTCCTCGCTTTTGGGTTTGTTCTTTTTTATTTTTAAACTCTGACAGAAGGGACAGGAAGGAAAGAAAAAGGCAGGAATCCTAGCCCAAGAGTGGCTCAAATTCCCCTGGAGCTAGGGAACAACACTTTTAGCAGTTAGGTGAGCCCTGCTGTGGAGTGCATACCTGCTGTGCATTGGTTGCAAGCGTCTGGATCTGCCCCTGGACTACCTGGGTGCCTGACACGGGTTGGGCTAAGCGGATATACTGCAGCTGGCCAGCATTCAACTGAACCTGGAGACAAGTGGAGGGGGCAGGGAAAGAAAATTAAACAGATAACTGGGTAACCTCGACACACAACAAACTTGCCTGCTCGTTTCCACAACAGAAGCTGGAGCGATGGATGAACCCCCCTCCCCGGGAGCCTCAGGTGATTTACAGTTCCCAGGAGGGACCCAGGGCACAGAGCTCCTGCACGTCCCTGAAGCACCACATTCCTCCTTCCTCCAGGATGGGAGTGGTCAGTTAGGAGCTAAAACACGCTAATTGCTCCATTTCTCAGAGCTTTGAGGACACTTGTTTTTCGTTTTGGTTACGAGAGAGTCGAGTTACTCCTTTGATGTCTCATTTCACACAAAGAAAACTGTTACTGCACATGACACTCCTGTCATATCCTGCCAAAAATATTAAAGAATATAAGGGAATTTTTTTTTTTCACATAAATAAAGCAAGCAGAGATGACAAAACCCTTTGGAAGCTTTCAGTGCAGCTCTCTGCCAACATGTGTCAACCCCCACCTGGCAAAGGCTGAGCCTTTCTGGGTCAGTGTTCCACGTGTAAGATTCAAACCCAAATTTATTCCCTACAACCCTGATCTCACAAGGCTGGCTGTTTGGGGGGGAGGGGATATGAAGATAATGTTATCACAAGTGGTAACACTGTTAATTCACACCTGAGAGCAATAAAAAGGTCCCAGTGTGACTGTTCCTACTGCTGGATTTTTCATTCTGTGTTAATTTACCTCTCCATTTAGATTCACTGTCTTAAGGTTAATTATATACAAAAAAATGTTTTGAGTTTCCTTCTCTTTAAGAAAGGGAAAATGAGCATAGAGAACACTTTAAAAACTGCTGACTGATGAAGGCTCAAGTGCCTGGAACGTGCTCTTGGCATTCCCACAAATGCCACTGACTCCACCAGCTGTGTCTAAAAGCTCCAATATTATTTCCAGAGCAAATAAACTCCCCATGAGCAACATTTCAATAAAGAATTTGTTTCTGCACCGAGGTCTCCTGGGAGATCACATTTTCCACGCTGAGGGCTTGGATTTTAACCCCACAGCTGGATGGGTGAAAGAGATTTGGGAAGAGTTCTTCCAGAAATGAGAGGAAGCTCCAAGGAATCTGCCCAAAGAGGTCTGGCCAAGACACAGATTGAATTAAACACAAAATTAACGTGGACAAACAAGTGATTACCATTTAATGGATGGACAAACTGAGAAAAGCTGGAAGGAAGTGTATTGAAAAATAGAAGTCACCTTTCCACAGGCAAGTTGTGGTCCTGAAGTAAATGGTACCAGGAGCACGTGGAAAACCAGCAGAGTCCATGAGGAAGGTTCTTCCCAACACTCCAGAGGCACTTCCAGTTTTATGAGAGAGTTTCAAATTTGGGTGATGAAAGATTCTTTGCTGAACCCTCACAGACACCAGAGTGAAGAGGAACTATCAGAAGATGGCACTAACTATGCCAAGAGAGAAAGGAAATAAGGAGGAAATAAGAAAAGCACAGCAGGAAGAGCAGAACAGACCAGAGAGCAAGGACTGGAATTGTGTGAAACCAAAGTGATTTCCAGGCTGGGGAAAAAAGCTCTCACATGTGGCTCCATGTTTGATTTTATTTCACTTGCTGGAAGCTCCTTCAGCACCAACTGTGGTTCTCTGGTCATGGTTAAGAAGAATCCTCTTAATTACAGTTAAAACAGGATCTCTGCTGGCCAGAGAACTGTGAGTTGTGACTGTTTCATCCAACGTTGCTCCAGTGTTGCTGTTCTGCAGCCTGACAGTTGTCAGAGTTCCAAATGTTCCCAAAGATGCCACACTCTGGGCCTTGGAAGCTTCTGTCTCTCATCTGCAGCACAAGAAGCTTCTGAGGATCATTCACAGCTCCCTGTTCTTTTGTACTTCCAGGAAAGAGGGAGGTAGAAGCATGTTCTTGCTCCAAATCACACCCTAATTACTGAACCTCCAGCTTCAGCCTGAAAACACGGGAGCACTTCCCACAGGATCCACCTCAAGAAGGTTTTGGCTTCCTCAGAACTATTTCATAAAGAATTCTTTCTCCTAACAGAGGTCCAAGCCCCTTTTTGTAGTTACAGCACCCACTGGAGACAACTGGGAACAAGTCTGAACTGTTCTACTGCTGCTGATCCAACATTCAGGGCTGGTGTAATAATGGATTCACTCAAGCTGGAGGACTCCTTCCACAGTGCTTCGAGGAACAAGTCTCTGGGAGAGACTTTCAAAAGCAAATGAAGAAGAAAAGAGTGTCCAAGAGAGTAATGGAGAATGCAGAAGAGAAAAAAAGCTTCTTGTAGTCAAAGAGCCTTTTTGGCAACTCCTTTCTGACCAACACCTTAGGGCAGCAGGGACCAGCTGAAGACTTAAAAGAGATGAAAAGAACTTTTAAGCTGGAAAAATCTGGCAAGTGCTCTGATGCAACCCCTTTTTCCAGATGCTCTGGCACAGCCCCAGCGTTTGCCAGACATGCAGAGGCAAGTTCAGCCAACCTTGAAAGGCAAAACCTGGTGTGAAAGCTCAGTTTTGCCACAGCTGTGGGGACACTTCACAACAGAAATCCAAGTGAAACGCTTGTCTCTGTCACTGGGGTGACCTCTGGGTTCTGTAAACACTGCTCTGCTTTTTTTCTGTAAGAGGTGTGAAATTTTCCAGATGGGAAGCAAAAAGACCCAGCTTTGTTGTGATGGTAAGTTACAGAGAGGAGGGGGGGAAAGGACTTTTTTTTTGATCCCTGTGTTTCCCTAGGACACGTCAGGATGTTACTGCTGATGCTGGGTACCCAAAATCCCATTTTTAAGCCACGGCAGGTCTGTGCTGACGTGAAAGCCACAAGATTTCTTCTGGTTCTGCAAAGCCAACCAGCTCTAAGCACTTGTAGAAATATTTCTTAGAACATCAAAGTTTATTAATAACTCCCAGATGGCACCTTTCCCACTGAGCCTGCCAGGTCATGACTTCAGATTGCAGAGGCAGAACCAAGTAAAGGCAAAAGAACTGAATTCTGGTTTATTGAAACCAGGCTGTGGTAAAGAACTAAGGTTTGGCCAGGAAATATCATATTTATTGCTTCCTAATCATGACTATTTCCCTCAGGGGAAGGTGTTTGGGGTGGGCAACGAGTCCACACTGGATGGGTTGGATTTATATCCCCCTTCATGTCACACCTGGTTAGTTTTCCTCTCTTAAGTGCAGGAAAAACACACCACTCAATCCAAACTTCCTCTCCCAGTTAAAAAAGCAAACATATCCAGCCTCATGCCAGAAACACCAGCTCACAGTTTGCTCACAGGGCTCTTCCAACGTTCCCTGTTGGCAAAATCTTACCGGGATCTGCTGGATCTCCCCCGTGTTGGTGATGATCTGCTGCATGACTTGCATGGTCTGCCCCGTCCCGCTCTGAGCCTGCTGGGTCTGGCCCTGGGGCTGGGCCTGCACTATCTGCACCTGCTGCCCCTCTCCCACCTGCATCGTCACCGGGGTGCTCTGCAAAAAAACAGGGATGAGGAGCCAGAAACGGGGCTGGAACAGCGGGGCTGGGACAGACAGAGCATCCCCTGCCCCCACTGAGGCCTGGGGAGGCTGGAACCACACGGGGGGAACTCAGGACATGAGGATCTGAACTCCTGGGCACCACCAAAAACCACCTTTGGCCCACAGAAGCTGTGGCTGCCCCACTGAAGTGTCGAAGGCCGGGCTGGAGCAACCTGGGCTAGTGGAAGGTGTCCCTGCCCGTGGAACCAGATGAGCTTTAGGGTCCCTCCCAGGCAAACCCATTCATAGAATCAGAGAATCAGCTGGGTTGGAAGGGACCTCCAAGATCATCCAGTCCAACCCTTGATCCAACCCCGCTGTGGTTCCCAGCCCATGGCACTGATGCCACATCCAGTCCTATCTTAAAAACCTCCAGGGAGGGAGAATCCACCCCTTCCCTGGGCAGCCCATTCCAATGGCTGAGCACCCTCTCTGCAAAGAAATTCTTTCTAATCTCCAACCTAAACCTCCCCTGGCACAGCTGAAGACTGAGCCCTCTTGTCTTGCTGATGGTTGCCTGGGAAAAGAGACCAACCCCCCCCTGGCTCCCCCCTCCTGTCAGGGAGTTGCAGAGAGTGAGGAGGTCTCCCCTGAGCCTCCTCTTCTCCAGGCTGAACAGCCCCAGCTCCCTCAGCCTCTCCTCACAGCACTTGTGCTCCAGTCCCTTCCCCAGCCTCGTTGCTCTCCTCTGCACCTGCTCCAGCCCCTCAATGTCCTTCCTGAGCTGAGGGCCCAGAGCTGGGCACAGCACTCCAGGGGTGGCCTCACCAGTGCTGAGTCCAGGGCAAGAATCACTTCCCTGGACCTGTTGGCCACACTGTTCCATGATTTCCACGCTGTTATGACTGTTCTGGGCACTCCATCACACCCAGGGTTTCCCAGAGCTCCTGGCTCACCTGGCCTTGCTGAGGCTGGGCGATGATGATCTGTCCTGGCTGGATGGTGGTGGTGGACGTGGTGGTCTGCTGGCCCTGCTGCTGCCCCTGCACCTGCACTGCTGCAGGCTGCTGGGCCAGGGTGAAATAATACTGCACAGGCTCAGCTGGGGTCACTGCCTGGCGAACCTCCTCCTGCAGCACAGGGAAAACACTGGGATGTGGGAACACAGCAGCATCTAACCCCTCCCACCCCACAGCCCAGACATCCCCCCTGAACGTGCTCCGTGGCAAAGGACATTGAACACCTCGCCTGGAACAGTTCAACTCAGTAAATCTGAAGTGATAAAGCCAAGCAGGACCCTCGTTTATTCAGCTGCATGGAAATCAAAGCCATTCCCAGTGAACTGGGGCTAATCATGGAGTCACCGGCGAGACGACGTCGTCACCGTGAGAAGGAAACGAATAAAATCACCACAGCTGAAATCTGTGCAATTCCTCACCAGGAAATTCCATCATCACCTGTTATCTCAATACAGGAAGAACTGCAAATGCACCAGGGACTGCAACCAGGAAGATTTACAGAGCCTCCTGTGCCACCAAACCCCCTCCTTAGCTCCATGCCCCAGCACACACCTCAATCCAGCTCTGCTGTCAAACCCCTGGGAATAAAAGTCATGGATTTGATGTCAACTGCCTTGCCTTTAGTTAGTTATTTAAATCCAGCTTTTTCACACTGAGAACAGTTTCCTGCTGCGGGTTCCCAGCTGATTCTGCTGGAGTGAGGAACCAAAGGCTGTGCTCTAACTCACTGCTGCTTTGTTTTATCTCAGGAGACAAAAATCGCCGGTGATTCACGATATTTCAGGCAAAGAGGTGGATTTTCAGAGATTACGATGAGTGGTGAGTTGTTAACCCTCAGGAATCAGAATTCCTAAGCTCCCCAGAGCAGCTGGATGTGGCCCCCAGGGGAAGATGCAGCTCCCAGACGTTCACTCCATGGCAGAAGGCGTAAACAATCCTCTCCCAGCCACCTCGAGTTCACAGCTGAGAGTGTAGGATGTTTACACGTGCTACAACATGGCACAGTCCCACTTCCACCAGCCTGCTGGACAACCCTGCTTTAGCTGAGCCTTGCTCCTGGATTCCCTTCAGCAGATCCAACTGGGCAGGAAAAGGAAAATTCCCATTAAACGAGAGCAGTGGATGATGTCCGGGTGGGCATCGGGCTTCAGTGGAGAGCCTGTTCACTCAGATGCTGGTTTTTCAGAGGGAGAGCAACTCAAGGTTTATTCCTGGGAGGTTTTTCACCAGAAAATCACCCCCCAAAAGATTCAACTGATTCCAGCTGGCTGGGAACAGGAACAACTCCTCAGCCTGGCTCTCAGCAGCGTGATCCCACAGTGCTGCAAACCACCACGACCAAACACAACACTTCCTGCTCCCGCAGTTCACTCCTCCTCACTTCATTAATCCCTTTGAGGGAGGGATTAATACCAAATTCAAATACATTTTCACCAGGGCATGTCTCCAGTGAACCACAAAACCACATGCACTCAGGAGCTGGGTGGTTCTACGCCCAGTCCTTAGGCAGGTTACTTCTGGAGTGCTCCAATCCCCAATTCCTGGCTGAATCCTGAAATAATTATGGCAACTGAGTACTTCTCTAAGTATCTACTCCAGGTTCAGTTGCATTTGCCACAGGCAGGAATGGTTTTAAATCCAAATCTGCTTGAACTACGCTCTGTCCCATCGTTTTCCATCCTTTATTTTCCAGCCACAGCTGGAGTTCCCAGACCAACACAACATCAGGGTTCCCCTCCCAGCTCTTCCACAGAACCAACACTGACTTGTCAAACAGCCTTTTCTGTGGTAGAGATAAAATACAGGTTGTATCCCAGCCAAAAAAAAAAAAAACCACAGGAAGATTTCTTCTTTAGAAGAAAACAGCAAAGTGAGTGGGGCACCTCAAGGAGCAAGAAGTGAATTTATGATGCCAGGATGAACCCGTCAATTATTTCAGCTTAAAAAGCACCTTCAGGTTGCCTTCCCCCACTAAGCAAAGCATCAAGAGCAGCTGTACAGGCTGCTTTGTCTTTTATTTCATACCAAACTGAGGAGTTTTGGATAAATCAGCAGAATGCATTTCCCAGCACACCTGGAATGAAGCCTTGGGGTGCTGCTGATTTTAACCTGAAGCAGCAGGATGGGCTCTCCTGCACATTTGTGACGTGGAAAGGTGGTTTTCCTTATTTACCAGACACTCATCCTGCTTCTGGAAAGCAGAAAGTGAGGTTCAACTCAACTTTTCAGGGCCCCATCCCAAAGGATGAGGTGTGAATTCCCTTCCTCTGCCCATCACTTCAGCAGCACCACAAGGACTTCAAGGGGGAAGGGAAAAGAGCAGCCTCCAAAATCCAGGTGCAGAGTGGAAATGCTGCTCTCTACACTCAGAGCAGACACAATTCTGCATGTTTTCCATGATTTATGTTGGAATACAAAAAAAAAAACAAACATGCCAAAGACAAACTTCCAAGTCAAACCCTCGCCAGAAGATGCTTCATGTCACACCAAACTCCCCAGGGAGACAGTTTAAAGGACCACCTTGCACTGCAAACACACTGCAAACCTTCAGAACTATCAGAAAAGCAGCTGAAGGGAGTTGTTATAACTTTTTTGTTCCATTTTTTTAATAGCTGGACGATGCTTCCAGGAGCTGCTGACCGAGGAGCAGCATCATCCAAACGGAGCTGGTTCCCTGCAAGAGGTGCCCTGATGGTATTCCCAGACTTTTTAATCAGGAAAAGGGATGAGCCCTCACTGAAGTGGCCCCCCAGCCCTCGTGCTGAGCTGAGAGCAGCAGCCTGCTGCTGTAAACATCCGACTGAAAGCTCCTTCCAGCACCTTCCAGCTTCCAGTCAAGGATGTTTACAGGAGCACTGGCTGCCCCAAAGGATGCAGGAGGGGGATCTCCAAGCCAGCAAACCTGTTTCTCCCTTTACAGGCCAAAGGATCCAACTCAAAACATTAATTTTTTTCACATTTGGTATCAGAACTAGTCAGTGGTTTGTTTGTTTTGTTGGTTTTAAGTAAGCCCCCTCAAAGTCAGGCTTCTGTAAATCTCCACTCAAGCTCAATTTCCATTAAAAAAACCCACTTAAGAACCTGAAAACTACAGGAAATAAACAGGTAAAAAAGAGAGGCATAAACCTCTTGATTCTGTACTGCTCTGTTTTAGCCAGAGACTGAAATCACAGCAGGGAAAGGACAAGAAGTGGCTCATTTTTATGTCTCACCTGTCGCTTCGGAGGCTTCAGCTCATCCCTTGGAACGATGTCGATCAGGAAATCAAACTGATCAAACTTTGTGATTGCCATGGCAATGTCATTCCTCTGCAACAACAAGGAGAAAACATTCCTCTCAGCTTCAGGAGTCTGTTCTGTCACTGGACAAATGAAGTTAGAGCTGTTAATACCTGAGTCAAGGGGGAATGTCCTCTCCAGGTCCCAGGTTTTGGTAGCAACACCATTTTCTTGTGCTGAGCAAAGCCTCCAAAATGTGAAATAAGGGGCTCTTGCAGTCATTTATTCACCCACCAGATCAGGCTTCCCATCACAGAGGGCTCATGGCAACCACCACCACAAGCCTTTCTGGGGAATTCTTCTAAAAATGACTTAAAAATCCCAAATATATCTGCAAAACAGCTTTGCAAGAAAGATGACTATCCCTGCATTCCCTGTATTCCTAATGAATACAGACACAATCTGCAAAACAGCTTTGCAGAAAGATGACTATCCCTGCATTCCCTGTATTCCTAATCAATATAGGCACAATCTGACAGCTGGAGATGAGCATTTTGGTTTGGTTTTTTTTCTAAATTAAATGAAATAAAAAAGCCTTCCAGCTGCCCAGTTACACTGCACACTGTGCTGTGTAGTGGCAAACACAGGTGCTCAAGTTCCTGTGTCCAAAACATGCCTCCTGTTGTGGAAACATTTCCAAAGGGGTTTTGGGGAGCAGATTTTGGAGCAGCTGGAGCAGGAGCAGCTCCTTTACCTGCAGAGTCCTGCGTTTGTTGTCCTCAGTGTGGATCCAGGCTCGGAGGGTGAGCTCTGTTATAAAGATCTGAGCAGCCTTGGCAAACAGCACAGGGGCCTCTGCACTGATCATCTGCAATGAAAATACAGTTTTTATTTAAGGTTTTAATACTGCAAAGAGGAACTTCAGCATGTTGGTAAAAATCTAAAAAATCCGAGCGTTCGACGTGGATTTGGGGGAGTTTTCCCATCCGTGGGTCTGACAGGGCAGAGTTCCCAGAATTCCCAGGGTTTGGCATCTCAAACTGGGCTGGAAAAGCTGCTTCCTCTGGGCCCAGTCAGATGGCAGGTCCAGTTTAAAAACCTGGCCCTTATTTGACACCGATAATTGTAAATTAGCAGTGATAATTTATAATTAACGTATCGGTTATAGTTGATACACTGAAATCATTTGAAATGGCAAAGAAGGTTTGGGGGCCCTGAGGAAAGGCTTGGCCTCCCCAAATTCCTTTTCCTTAAAGAGCATTTGGGTCGAGATTTACTCCAATTAAGCAGTTTCATTATTAAGCCTCAGCTTTTTAATGTTATTAAATAACATTCCGGGCAGGCCAGAGACTTTCCCCGCCCTAAAAATCTCATCCTTCCCCTTTTATCATCAAAAATTTGGCACTTGTTTAGTTCACACACTGAACTGGGGCCCTGGGAGGCCTGGGATCATCCTTTTCCAGGGATTATGAGAAGCTCCCTTGCACAGGAACACAACACACACTCTTCAGGATCTCATTGAAGTGTTAAAGGTTCTCCTGACAGTTTAACACTGAGAAAATCAAGAAGAAAGCACAACCCATTCTTTTTTTTCTCTCTTAGGAATTAAGTGATAGTTTTCCAGCTCAAAAAACCAGGGAAGGCTGGAGCAGCACAAGGTGCAGGTGACTCCTTTTTCCTCCCTTCTGTGTCAGGGAGTTTTCATTCAGCCAATTCCTGTGTCATTTCCAGGGCTCAGTTCAAATACTGGTATCAAACCCAGCTTATCCACCTCAATTATTGCTGATTTTTCCATAAAAACTGACACAGGCAGTCCACTGAACACCCTAAAGCTTTGTGAAATTTGTGCTATTTACCACAAGAAAACAAAACTGCAAAAAGCCTCCATCAAAACCCCAGATGGGTTTTGCTTTCCCAGCTTTAATTATCCAAGGCCAGGTAACTTTGCATTCAGGACAGCTGCTAAAAAACCCTTTAAAAATCATAATAATGCTGGTAAGAACGAGAAGTTCAAGGAATTACAGACACAATATCCATCAAAAGGGTCAGGAATTTTTTAGGAAAAAAACCCCTGAGTGTACCTTCACATCTTCATCCAGTTTCATGATCTTCTTAATGCGAGCCAAGGGCAGCTCCTGAACCCTGAAGTCTTTCTGCAGAGAGAGATTCACATTTGAGAGACTCTTAACTGACATTTCACTGAAATATAAAGGTAAAAAAAAAAAAATGGTAAAACCAGTCTGCACTGCCTAGAATTACACTGGGTAAAATCAATTTGGTTTTCTTTCAGGTGTGGCAGCTTCTCCTCGGGGCTGAGAATTCTCCTGTCTGTGTTTTACACTGATTTAATTCCACTCCAACCTTCTGGCAGAGGCTTGGATTTCCCATTTCACCCCCAAGCTGAAGTGGTTCTGCACAACAGAATGTTTCTAATATAATATCACCCCTTCCTCCACCTATTTATATTTGAAGCAACAAATCCAGTGAAGTTTCCTGGGCCCCACAAAACCCTGGAATTCCCAAAAAGTCACGAGAAGGAAACGAAACCAAACGAGAGCTGGATGAAAACTTTGCTTTGTTTGTACTTCCCTGCTGCCCAATCCTAATTTTGGGGTTAAAAACCTTGCAAGAACCTTGTTCAAAATGATCTCTTGTGGTTTTTAGGTGGATTTCTCCCTATTTTCCAGGAAATAATGGTGGTTTAAGAGCCAAACTTTGCATGAGAGGAGGCACCAACGTGTTCCTTGGGTCAGGCAAACCACCAAGCTTCTCCTATTCCTGAAGGATAAAAAGTGGAATTAAAATAAATCAATCAATCCCATGTGTTGCTGCCAGGAACCTCTTAAAAAGGGAGAAAGGCCGAGGTTACATCCCACTGCATCAGGAATGCAGAATTCCTGCTCACAAAGGGCTTCTAAAAAAAAAAAAAATAAAAAAAAATCATCTTCCCTTCTTCTTCTTAACAAAAATGTCACAGAAAAATAATAGGAAAGTCATTTCTCCAGGGAAAAAGCACTGCAGGATGTGTTGGGGAAACAAAAGGGGGGAAAAAATGCTGAAAATGCTGTTTTCCAGGCTAAATTTCTCTTCTAAATTTCTTTCTGGTGAGGAAAAATATGGATGTTGTGCCTGGCCCAGGCAGGACTCCAGCAGAGGCATTTTATTTAATTCATATATAACATTTTTATGCATATCTAGATACATTATTTTCTGTGTGTATATATATTAAAAAAGCTTTCTGTGCCTCATTCTGCAGAGAAAGCTGAATGTGGTGGCTCCTGCAACTTGCTGAAAATCAGGATTAATTTGGGGTGGGGGTGTCCTTGCAAGGAGTGCTCAGGGCTGTCCCATCTTGGTGAGGAAAAGTGGCATTTTGGAAGGATTTTGGAAGGATTTGGGGGCAATAAGAAGGTTGGGACCTGCTCTTGGAACACACAACACACTCAGGGGTGGCCTTTGCAACCAGCACACAAACAAGTTAAGGGGTTGCTAAGACATGGAAAAACATCTCAAAGGGTTTTTCTGAGGGGGGGTTTTATTGTTTTGAGGTTTTTTTCTGGTTGTGTTTTTTTTTTTTTTTCCTTAAGCTCTTTCCTTTCTAAAGGGCCTCGTGAGCTTTGACTGATGAGGAGAAAACTTCTGATTTGTGACACTTGTAACAGTTTTAATATCAATTTGTGTGAACAGGCAAACCTCTGAATTTTTCCTTCACTAGAAAGAAATTTAGGACAGAAATTTGGAGCAGAAAACACCATTTTCAGCATTTTTTCCCCCCTCTTTTGTTTCCCTACCACATCCTGCTGGGGAGAGATGACTGTGCCCAGGTACAACACCATTAAAATCTTTACAGATTTTGAGAGAGAGAGGGAGAAATTGTAAAAACTAAAGCTCTTTTATTCCTTTAAGGCCACAACACATAAATCAAAAGGAACAGGAGGGGAAGGGAAGCCTGAGCAGGACTGGCCCCCACCCAGCAGGACAAACCTCAGACACCAATTCCTCCTCTTTTCTTTTCTCCAAATTAGGGCTGGATGTTTCCACAGGCCTCCTGGAACTCCCTGTGCAGCTGAAAAGTTAAGCTCAGCCTAAGCCTGGATTTATTTCTCCAAGGCTGGGCTCCACTCCTTCCCATTCCCTCCAAACTCCCTTTGGGATTTCCCCTGAATTTCAGCTCAAAAGCACAAAAACCAGCCCCAAAAAGCAGGTGCCCAACAGCTTTCACCCCCTCACAGTTCACTGGCACCCACAGAATAATAGACAGAATAAATTCCAGGATTTCATTAAGGGGCACAGCACTGGAATGTTTTCCTGTGATCCCTTTTTTTTCCCCCCCAACTCCACTGCCCTCAGTTAACATTCCCAATGAATTCCTAACTTGCAGTGCAATAAATAGATCCTAGGACAGTTAAAAATTAAGCTGCCCATGCTTGATAAGCTGCATAATAAACCCCTTTCATGTGGAGATGAAGCCAAACTCCAGCTCCTGAACACAAGAATTCACTGTGCTGGAAGAGGAAAGTAATTAATTCTGGTTATGCATACAAATTTCTACATCTGTTTCTTTAATCAACTATCTGCACACAGGCTGAAAAAAAGCAGCTTATCTTCAGACTAGTGGATTGGGGAGGGGGTTTTACTTTGAAGAGCCTGTCTTGGACTGGAGTTCTTTTGTTTTCAGGCCCAGGAGAGTGATTTCAGGCCCACTGGATCACAGGAATGTATCAATCTCCCTTGAAAAGTCATTTTTATTATATGCCCTTGTTCCCACATCTCTTCTGGGGATGGAAAAAAATAGAAGCTACTTAGTCCAGTTCTTATTCTCAGCCTATACAGGATTTTTTTTTTTTCTTAATTGAGCATCTTTGAATTAATAAAGCACCTGATAACCACACACTTGGCATTCAAGATTCTCAGCATTTCAAGCTTGTCAAAGGAGATGGTTCTGGAAGAGGGCAGAGAAGTCTAAAGCCAACAATCCATTCACAAAATTGGAATTCAGAGGTAAATTAGGGAGGGGGGGGAAGTTGGATTTTGAACAGTGACTCCCCAGGGTGTGGCCAAGGGATGCCTGAGGTGCTGGTCACACATTTATAGTTCAGAATGTGAACAGGAACATCATGGGAGGTGCATCCTCAAATCCCTCCTGCCAGCTAAAACAGCCTCTGGCAGCTCCACTTCAACCTGTGGCTATTTTAGAATCCCTTCTCTTTTCCCTCACAAGCAGAATTCCCCCTGGGATTCTCCAGGGCACAGCCACAGCCATCACTGAGCCTGTTCAAACAACCTTTCCATCACTTTGTCCTCTCGTTCAGCCCACAAGGAGCTGAAGGTTTGACTGCTGATGCCCAGAGAGGTTGTGACTCCCCAGCCCTGCAAGTGTCCAAGGCCATGTTGGACTTGGTTTGGAGCAACCTGGGCTGGTGGAAGGTGTCCCTTTAAGGTCCCTTCCAACCCAAACCATCCCATGATTCTGTTGGTATCTCCATTTTTGGGGGGATTTGGAGCCCACAGCCCCTCCTGGGTGATGATTTATCAGCTCCTAAGGCCTCCTTGTCCAGTGTAAACAGCTTTACAGGATCCCAGAGCAGCAGGAATTATGTCCAAGCTGAGGTTTGTTTTGCTCCCAGGCCCTTTTCCCTGTCAGTTGTCCAGAAATTCCCAGTCCTGGGGCCACTCACCACGGTGAGGTTCCTGATCTCCTCCATCACCCGAGGCCAGAAGGACTGCAGGCTCTGCTGGGCATCGCTGTTCCCAGCTGTGCCAAACCCACCATCCGTGGACATCCTGGGAGCTGGGAGAGACAAAACCAGGAGTGAGCAACCAGGGAGGGCAGGAGGCAAAGGATCCCACCCACAGGACAAGGGGGAAGGGCTTCACACTGCCAGGGAGCAGGGTCAGATGGGATATTGGGAAGCAATTCCTCCCTGGGAAGGTGGGGAGGCCCTGGCACAGGTTGCCCAGGGAAGCTGTGGCTGGTCCATCCCTGGAAGTGCCCAAGGATGGAGCTCTGAGCAAGATGGTCTAGCAGAAGGTGCCCCTGCCCATGGAAGGGGTTGGAACAAGATGATCTTCAAAGGTCTTTGGGTTCCAACCCAAAGCGTTCTGCGATTCGGTGATTCCAAGCTCCAGGAATTCAGGAAAGGGCCAGCCCGGCTAATCCCTCTGGAAAACTGTCAAAATAAGCTATGACAGGACCAATGATTTGGGTTTTTTTTCAATTTTAATTTATTTTTCCAGAGATTGAAAAAGAACATTTAAGAAGTGTAACAGACGGTCGCTTCCGTGCCCGTCTGAAAGTGTCACTTTTTGGGGCTTTACACCAGCTTTAAAATCCCTCTTTTCCTCAGGAATAATCCACAGGAGAAATTAACACTCTGCACAGTGTGGAATAACATCCAAAGCACAAAGATTTTAACATTCAAATCTTTTAATTGGAGCCGTTTTCCAAAGCCAAGGCACGGGGCTTCCTGCAACTGCAGGGTGTTCCGAGCGTGCTCATTATTCCATTTATCCCCGAGGAAGTCTGGGCATTCCTCAAGATTTGCATCCCTGCAAACAGCTTTATTTACAGGGTGCACCAGCAGTGAACAAGGAGAAAACAAAGGGATAACAACTGGGATCAGACTCTCCCTCCATCCAGGCTGGGATGGTTGGTGCTGGGGACACGCAGCGTTGATCAGCCTCGTGCTCAGGTGACCCAGTGACACTCTCCAGGGGTGGGTCAAGTTCCAGCTGACACAATTCCTTCCTCCCCAGGAATTCCTGGATCAAGCTGTGCCTTTTTGACAAGGAACTCTTAAACCAGCTCCAGTCAACATCAACACCAAGGCAGACACACACCACGGGAATCCCTGGGAACACCAAGGCCAGCTTTGCTGGCTGTGTCTGTGTGACAGGAGCATTCCCAGTGGGATGGGAGCCTGGAAGGACGGGGGACAGGTGCCAAAAGCACAGGGCCTGCTGAGACACATCCCAAGAGGATGGGACTCAGTGATTCCCAGGCACTGAGAGCAGCTTGGGAACACCAGGAGAGCTCCCAGGGTCACCCAGAGCAGCTCAGGAATGACACAGAGAGGCCCTGGACAGACAATAAATCCCTGTGTCTCCCACAACAGGCAGGAAGGTGCCACAGTTCCCACAGGGAAAGATCTCCAGCTACACATGGATATTTTTCCACTGGGCAGATTCAGCCCCAACAAAGGCACAACCCTCTGCTCCTGATCCCATTCCACGTCAAGGTTTATTCCAGCCCTCCCTGGCTCCACAGGGAATCACCA
>NW_020884940.1:914887-924048 GCF_003945725.1 Corapipo altera | reverse complement strand
CCACAGGGACACCAGGAATGCCCAAATCTGCCATTCCAAAGCAATGAGCATCTCTAACACGTTCCTAAGGGATCAAAGGCACGGATGGCAGACAATCAGCTCGGCACCTCCTGCAGCCTCCACTTCCCAAGGCAGAGAATGAATTGCTGTATTTTAATTCCAGGGTGTGGGAATCTGACAGGGAATGACAAGGAGGATGTCAGGAGGTTGTATTTTCAGTCTCAAAGCAAGACAGGAAGAATTCCAGGTAAGGAAACTATGGAAATGAGTGACTGACAAGTTACCTGCTGACTCTTCAACAACTATTTGCATTATAATACAACCTGCCTACAAAGTGAGGTATTTCAAGTATTTATAAGAAGGTACAGAGATATAAATATTCCAATGAGTGTTAGATTGGCTCTCCCTCACCTTGATCTTTGTCAAATGCAGACAAAAAATAGTTTAGGCACATAAATAAAAGCTAATCCTTGAAAACCTGCTCTGGCCTGGCAATATTTCAACACCAGACAGGGTCTTGGGTGCCTGTGGGGATGCAATTCATCTTGGGGACAGGGCAGATCACTTCTCAAGGCTTTCAAAATATAAATTACCATTGCATTTAACCCACTTAAGTGCTGCACTGGGAAATAATGCTGCACACAACCCAGTGAAACAACAGGTTAAAACAAAAGGAAAAATTGTAAAGGAGGAAAGAGAAAGAAAATTTCAGCACTAAGTATCTGTGTGTTCAGCCAGGTTTCAGGAAGAGCCAGAAAATAGTTTGTTCGGGTCACCTATAATTTAAAAAGTCCTCTTGATGAACACAAAAGAATTCCTATGTTCAAGTTAAACACAGGACTGATTTCAGAAGGATTCTCAGCTACTTTATGTGACTGCTTAGGATCATTTTGTGATAAATTGAGTGAGAGCACCAACAAGCTGATTTTCCTAAAAACTTCCAGAAAAAAAAAATCACTATATAAAAGCCTAAGCAGGTTAAAACTGCTCAGAACACGAGTACAGGAATTTCTCCTCATTAAAACAGAAATGGTTTGAAGGTGCCTGAAAGCATCAGAGGAGGATTGTCAAGGTAAAAACCCAAAGTTGTCACACAAACCTCCAGCTCTGCCAGACAAAGCTCAGCAGTGAAACCATTCCTGGGCAATTAGGTAATTCCTTCAGCCAGGGAGAAGCCTGAGCTCTCTCCTCTTGCAGAAATCCTCCCAACAGGATTAGTGGCAGCAAAAAGCTCCCCAAGCACACCCTGGATAAGCTCAGCTCAGCCAAGGGAGGAGGATCCTTGGATTTCACACACCTGTGTCTAAACCTGTTTGGCTTTTTGATAAAGAGCCCGCAGGGAAAAGCTACAGCTTCATTCTGCTCCATCCATCCCTGATTTCCTTCCTGCTGCAGCATCCCTGGGCTCACCCAAGGCAGGCTCAAGGGCTTTAGGAGCAAACTGGCTCCTCCAACACCAACCTGGGCTGGAGAACAGAAGCTGGAGTCCAGCTTTGGGTGCCACCAAGAGTAACCAGAGTCAGAGAGGAGGTGCTGATCCCACAGTCAGAGAGGAGGTGCTGATCCCACACATACACACTGGGAAAGTCCCTTGGGACCTGGACATGGCCCTGCTCCCCCAGCACTCACTGCACAGGAGCTGTCACCTCTCCAGAGCTCCTGCTGGACTGGGGACCAAGGGACAAGGGCTGGGGAGGTGCTGGAAGGTCTGGAGGGGCCACTTGAGCAGCACTGAGGGCACTTGGTGTGTGCAGCTGGAGCACAGGGGACTGAGGGCAGAGCCCAGCGGGGGCTGCAGCTCCTCTAAGGGGCAGCTCTGACCTCTGGGTGAGCAGGGACAGGACCCAGGGAAGGGCTGGAGCTGTGCCAGGGAGGGTTGGGATGGATCTCAGGGAAAGGTTCTTCCCCCAGAGGCTGGTTGGGCACTGCCCAGGCTCCCCAGGGCAGTGGGCACAGCCCCAAGGCTGCCAGAGCTCAGGGAGGGTTTGGATGATCCTCTGAGGGACAGGGTGGGATTGCTGGGGTGTCTGTGCAGGGCCAGGGGTTGGACTGGATGGTCCTTGTGAGTCCCTTCCAGCTCAGGACATTCTGGGTGTGCCATGGTGACCTTGGATGAGCTGAACTCCCAGCCTGAGCCCCAGGAGCTGCAACCCAAAAACCAGGCTGTGAGATGCTCCTGCAGGAGGATCTCGGGGAGGAGGTTTACACACACCCAGACTGAGAGCAGGGACACCTCACTGAGGGAAAGAGCAGCAAGAAAACAACACTCCCCCCAAAAAAACCAACCCACACAGAGCAAGAAACGAGTTACCCAGAGAGGTGTGGATATCCCATCCCTGGAAGTGTCCAAGGCCAGGCTGGAGCAACCTGGGGTAGTGGAAAGTGTCCCTGCCCATGGCAGAGGGGTTGGAAACAGAGAAATCTTTAAGGCTCCTCCCAACCCAAACCATCCTGTGATTCTGTAACAGGGAAGGCTGGGATACACCTGCTTCCCACCAGCCAAGCCACCCACACAGCCTGGAATATGCTCCATCAACACAAACATCTTGTTTCCAGACTCAGGGAAAGAGAAACTAAAGGCCAAAAAAAAGCTGAGGCCTGGGCAGAGAGTGCCCAGGGGTGATTACAGAGCACATTAACAGGCACATCCCAACAGCTCCACCAGCAGCACTCAGCAATTAGAGCTGTTCTGCTCACCCGAGCACGACACCTTGGACAAACACTGAACTTCCCAAATCCTGGGGCAGCTGACAAATGTGGAACAGCTTCACTTCACAGGAGGGCAAAGGAAGCATGAGCACACCTCTGGTGTCCGTGGCTGGGGTTTTGGGGGGTTTTGTTGTGACTATTTTTATAACCAGCTGCTGGTTTGTGCTCTTTCCCAGGTGCCCTGGGAAGGGGGAAGCAGCCAAACGGAGCCGCCTCCCCCCGGACAATCCGCCACTTCAGCAGGAACTGAGCTGGAAAACACAACCCACAGGAAAATCACTAACAAACCCAACATCTCTGAGCTTGCAATTCCACCCAGAGCAGGTATTTGCCTGGAAAAACACCAGCCAGGAGCAGCCCACCAGAGCCAGCCACAGCCATTCCAGGCCTCACCACCCGAGTTCGGGAATGGGAACAGAAGGACAACATCCCCATCCAGGGAGGGATGCTGTCCCAGCTTGTCCCAGCTTCTGACAAGCTTCTCCCAAGCTGGGCCTGACTGAGGAATCAACCAAACAGGGTGGGGAGCAGATCTAAGTGAAATTTATCCAAATATCCCAAGGGATATGCAAACAGCCAGAGGGAAGTAATTCAGAGCCTCGGGGCTCTCCCTGAAAGGAGGGAAGGGCTCAGCAGCAGCATCACGTACCACAGGTCCTGGTGCTGTCAGAAATGGCAGGTTCTTTGCATACAAAACAGCCACATTCCCAGGATTTAGG
Organism: Corapipo altera; assembly: GCF_003945725.1. Lineage (NCBI taxonomy): Eukaryota > Metazoa > Chordata > Aves > Passeriformes > Pipridae > Corapipo > Corapipo altera. The sequence goes on along the minus strand of NW_020884940.1, from coordinate 920,620 downwards.
TTATGGGAAAGAGCCCCTTGTGTTCCGTGGCAAAAGCAGCACATTCCATCCAAGGGTCTCAAAAAATGGCTGAAACCGAAGCACAAGAGAAGCTAAAAAGAAATGAGACACAAGCTCAAGTGTTTTGCCTTAAAGTCCTTAAATTACAGCTACAAATAAGGAGAACACACAAATATTTCTGGAAATGAATCCCCTCCACCAGATCCTACCCTGAGACAAACACACATTTACCACATCCACGCTGACGGTGTTTAAAGGCTCCCACCCCTCCAAAAAAACCCTCCCCAAAACTCTTCTGAAGTGGTTTCACAACCACCACTGTCCCCCAAAGTCACAAGTTAATCATTAAGAAGCAGCATTAAAGAAAAAGAGGAAATTCATGGCTTGTTCTCTCTTTTTCTGCGTTTTAAATACACCATTTTCACCAGGAAAAAAACCAAAACCCAACACCACAGCACCCAAAAAAACCCACCCTGGAAGCCTGAAGAACAAAAAATAGAGGCCAAAACTGAGTGTTTAGATTCAATACTAATCCCAGCATTCCCTGATCCTCCCAGTGTGCTGCAGGAACTCCCCACACTGAGTGTTTTGGGAGCCTGTCCTCGATTTAAAAGTAAAATGCACTTGAATGTCTGAAGAATGAGCTCTGGGGAGCACCAAGTGCCAGACACCTGATCCTGCCAGGAGCAGGAGGAACAATCCAGCAACCCACAACTGCTTCCCTGAGAAGAATAAATGCAGTTTGATATGGATTTAGTAACACATCCCTTTAAATGGGAGCAAAGGCTTTGATGTAGGAGAAAGCACCTCCACGAGCTGCTGCTCCTCCTGAAATTAGAGCAATTTGCGGCATCAAAGTGTCAAATGGAGAATAAATCCAGAGTTTGAAGTGGACTGTGAGAGCAATCTCAAACACTGAAGGAATTCTAAAAGGCTGCAGCCCCACAGCACCTGTTCTGCACAAGATTCTGCCCAAGATTCTGCCCCTGTTTGATTTTTAAACCAAACCTTGGAGAAGTCGTGGTTAAACGGGCTGAAATTGCTCCCACGGAGATCTCGTGCCTCCCATAATAAAATTCACTGTGAATTCTCTCTGCTTTGAGATCTACTCAAGTCAACAGAGACAATTCCTTTCAGGAAATGCCATCAGATTTATTTCCATTCCACTTCCAGGGGCACGTTCACTCCATGGAGGCCGAGCAGCACCAGTGCCCAGTGTGGCTGGAAACTCAAAGGTGCCACAGAAACCACCCTAAATTACTTTTAATTGCTTTGGGAGGTGGCAACAGCGGTGTAACAACAATTAATTGGGTTGGTTATCAATGGTTTCTCCTTCCACCTCAACATTCAGGCCTTGCCTGCTCAATTACACAGAATTATTAAATCAATAATGCAGTGCAGCTCCTTGAGCCATGTTGGCACCACAAACTGATATTTGCTGACACCTTCCACCAGCCCAGGTTGCTCCAAGCTGGCCTTGGGCACTTCCAGGGATGGGGCAGCCACAGCTTCTCTGGGAAATCCTTCCCAGCCCCTCCCCACCCTCACAGGGAAGAATTTCTCCCAATATCCCATCTGACTCTGCCCTCTGGAAGTGAGAAGCCATTCCCCCTTTTCCTGTCACTCCAGGCTCTCATCCAAAGTCCCTCTCCAGCTTCCAGAGTTATCCTAATAAAAAAGGAAGCAGGAACACTTGTAAAATGAGACATAATTGGCTCTACAATCCACAGCAGCACATTCCCAACCCAATTATTTCAGCACATCGCTGCACTAACGACCCTGGGGTTATTAAAGCATGAAAACTTCCATCATTATGGACAGGCAACAAATTAAGAATAAAATTACAGCCAAAAGACAGGCCAAAATCAGATTTAACACTGGATTTATTTATCCAAATGATACAGGGGCTCCCTTCCAGTTCTATAAAGGCTGTCAGCCTTTCAGGGGATGAACATGAACTCTGGGAAGTCTGAAGTTCTGTTCTCCACGAAAACATCAAACCCCAAGTTTTTAGACATTTTAAACCAAGTTTTTAAGTAGTTAAAAGGTTATTTCAGGAGTGAAATGCTGCAGTGAACTACCCACAGAGGATACTGAGCACTTCTTGCTAAAGGCTCTCGAGAGCAGGTTGAAAAACTGTGTTTAAGTTGGGCTGATCTTGCCTTAGGGCAGGAAAAATAAACCAATGACCACTTCAGGTGCCTTCCAGCCGTTTTTCCTTGGAATATTTAGCAGGTTATTCCACTTCAAAGCACTGTGGAACATCAGCTCCCTAAAACCTCTATTTATTCCCTCTGCTTCCACTCCTCCCAGGCACAGGCTTTGATTTAAGCCTGGATCAGTCACAAAGTCAGCGAGGGGCATCTGGATTCCCAATTCCAAGAGACAATTCCTTTAAGAAGGGAAGTTTGGTGCCAGCAGCTGCTCCAGGGCCAGCTCTGCACCCCTCCCAGGGCTCACCTGCCATGGATGTTGGGCTGGATCCCAGCCTTGCTCCTCTCCACCCCTCAGGAATTCTGCTCCTCCCTTCTCCCAGGACACTCAGGAGCTGCATTTGGGAGAAGAGCTGCTTCTCCACTGACAGCAGGAGGGAGCTGATCCCTCTCCACTGGCCAGGAAAACCACCTCACCTTCAGCTGTGCCAAGCCAGGATTTGGCTGGATAAACTTCCCTGTTCCCACTTTGTTAAGGAATTACAGCCCTGAGACAACCTAGGACACCCTGAACGACATAAAATGTGAGTTGAATGCCACAAAACACGAATTCAATGCCATAAAATACAAGTTATTCCCAAGAATTTGTGATTTTTAAGGCAGAGGGAAAGGCTGCACCAGCCTGTGCTTCCCGTGAGCTTTGTTATTTTGGGTGGAAAAGTCGAATAAATGGGATGATTTTAAGGGCTGCAGGGTTACTGTTCTGTACTTACATATAGTTCCATTTATTTTTTTTCCCTGTATAAAAATATCTCTCTGGTTCTATTTTCTACAGAGCAGCCAGTGTTCCTATTACTTGGGCAAGTAACATTATCAACTGGCATCTTGCAAAAGTTCAAATTCATTATTTTTCCAAGTCTTTCACCTCCCTGAGATCAGCAGATCTTCCTCAACTGGAGCACGACCCGAGCTGCTGAACAGGCAGCCAGGATGGTTCAATCAGGGGATTTTACCTCTTATATTTTAGTTTTTAAAGTTATTAAAAAAAACAAAACAAAGGCCATCCTTTATTATAAACCTGCAAATCTCCACCTTGGGTGCAGGAGCAGCCCCAGCTCCAAGTGACCTGCTCTGATTTAGCAGGAAGTGACCAAATAAAGAGCCAAGGGGAGAAAATCCCCTCAGTGAGATCTCAGCACTGAAGTTTTTGAGAACAAACCAAAAAAAAAAACAAACCACCTTTTTTTTTTTTTAAAAAAAAACTCCTGGGAAGCTTTGGCAGGTGTCCTGAAGTTTGTTCTTGCTGTCAGTGCCCCTTTGTAACAGCTGCTGAATTTTTCTGCCCTTCTGAAGGAGAAGATAAACTGAATTTAATCGCTCTGAAACACAAGATAAACTGTCTCCTTTAGCAAAATGTAACAACTCAAGAGTTTAGGGCCACAAATCTCCATGTTTTAATTCACTTACAACAGAGCAATAAGCCCTGAAATGAAGAAAGCACTTCATGTGCCAACTCTATTAAAATACAGATGTCACCCCCATTATATAAATGCAAGATATTAGTCCGATTAAATAAAATAAACCCCAAATACACTGGCTGGAAAGGTGACCTCCTGAGGGCACCCAGCACCTCACATGAACCCTCTTCCTCCCCCTCACTGAGGTGCCCAACTTGGGACCTTCTAAAATGTCCTTTACACCTTCACTGCCTCGGCTGGGACAAAAAAAACAAGCGTGGAAAAAGTCATTAAGATAAAAAGATGAGACTGTTTCCTCTTCCAGGTTAAAACCTCAAGAAGAAAACTAAAAATAAAAACAAACCTCTTAGAAAATAAAGCTAAAAAATAAAACCTCCTAGGAAAAAAAAAAAACCCACAACAGCTAGAAAAGAAAACTTCTAGACAAAGGAAATAAAAAACACCTCCCAGGAAAGCCCAGGGGACACACAAACTTCACTGGTTGAAATGGGACCTCAAGGACCTTCCTGCCCTTTATGGTGCTGGAAAAAAAAAAAAAGTCAGGAACTGGTGTAATTTGTTAATAAATCCATTTACAGAGTTCCCAGGTTCTTCCTGCTGCTCTTGACCTAGAAAGATCAAGCAGCACCTCTTCTTCTCCAGCCTCCTGCGAGCTGGGGCCACGAAATATGTGACAAATATTGGGGGTAACCAAGACTTCTGCAGGGGTTTTATTCTCATTTATGGTGGCTGCAGGTTCCCTCGTGTTCTGCCAACACCTGAAAGCACATTGCAGCTGAACATACCCCACTTTGGAGGCAAATACATTAAAGCAACTCATTTTTGCTTCAAGATGCTCACAGTGACCTTCATACTCGGGGTGAACCCCCCCAGTTCTGACTCAGTTCTGCTCCAGGAGTTCCTTAAACATCCCTCCTTGTTGAGGTGACTCGTGGTGACATTTCTCTTTCTCACACTCAAAACTGTGACAGGCCAAGAAGCTCAATAACCAGAGATGAGAGGAGCTGCCTTAATTTAAATGAAAATGACAAATTTAAATTAAAACAACCCCCAAAATAACACTTTTGGGGCTGGGGACGACTCGGGGTGAAGCCCAAGCCCGTGGGAATCCTGAGAGGAGGCACCAGAGCAGGTTCCTGGGCCTGGACCCACTTCCTAAAATCCCCACAAAAATAAGCTTCACAGGGAAATTTTGCCAAAACACCACTTTTAAGGCCAACAGCGAGCAAGGAGGGAGGGGGGAGAAGGGCGAGGGCACAGGGAGCTGTGTCAGCCCGAGAGGACAGGACAGAGCAGCAGCTCCCAGCATCTCCCCCAAGGAATGCCTGCAACGTGATTCACCTCCCCGGCCGAAAACTTAACTTTAATCGGGATCTCCCGGCTCTCCCCCGGTGTCCGGCGGGACCGGATCCGGTTTTTTTTTCCCCTCGCCCCGTGGTTTTTTTTTTTTTGTTGGTTTTTCTTTTTTGGTTTTTTTTTTTCCCCCCCCTCGGTCCAAAGTGCCGCGAACAAACTTTGTCCTTCACCGCGGCGGCTCCGAGCTCTGGCATTTCAAGGTCACTCGTGCAGGCCCCGCTCCAAGTCGTGCTGCGGCGGCGGAGGCGGCCGGGGGGTCCCCGGGAGGGGTCCCGGGGGGGTGTCCCGGGGGTGGTCCCGGAGCCCCTTTGGGCTGCGAACCCCCCCCCCGTTAATCGCTGCTCCCCCCGCTGTCAGCGCCGCCCGTGACCTTCGGGGGGGGGGTGAGGGGGGGTGTCGGCGATCGGACCGATAACAAAGGGCTGTTCGGGGGGGTTTGGGGGTGCGGGGGTCCCGCTGCCCCCCCCCCCCCCCCCCCCCCCCGGGCAGGGGGGGCGGGGGGGCCCCCCCCCCCCGGGGGGCCCGGGGGGGGGGGGGTCCCCCCGCGGTTCTCCGCGCCCCTCCCCCCCCCACCCCCCGGAGGACACGCAACACCGGGGCGAGCATCCCCCGCAGCACCCGCGGCCTGTCCGCCCCCGCAGCGCCGCGCGGCGCCCCCCGGGCACTCACCGGCGGGCGGGGGGCGGCGGCCATGCCCCCTGCGTGCGGCGGAGCCCCCGCGGGGCCGGGGGTTCCCCCTCCCCACA
>NW_020884940.1:891360-904887 GCF_003945725.1 Corapipo altera | reverse complement strand
GGGGGGGGGGGGGAGAAGAGCCCGCAACGACCCCTCTCACGGGCCGCCCCCGCCCCGCGCCCCCTCAGGGGCTTCCCCGCGCCGCCCTCCCCGCGCACTCACCGGGGCGGCCCGCGCCGCGACCTCCCGCTGCTCCGCGCGGCGCCCGCGCTGCCTCCCGCGCGGCTCGGCGGCGGGAGGCGGGAGGGGAAAGAGGCGGGGGGTTGAAGGGGGGGCGACCGGAGCGGAGTGAGCGCCCGGCGGCCGAGAAACAAGATGGCGGCGGGGCCGTGAGGCGGCGGGGCGGAGGCTCCGCCCTCTTCCCCCCCCCCCCCCGCCTCCACGGGCCGCGGCGGGCGCGTGACCCGGCGGAGATCTCGCGAGAGCGGCGGGGGCGGGAGGGGCAATGGCGGGTGAGGGGAAGGAGCGGGCCCGGTGTGAGGGGAACGGGGAGCGGCCGAGCCTCGAGGGGCGGCCAGACCCTCCCTCTAGGATCAGTCCCTCCTGTCCTACACCCCTGCGGGCCGCGGCTCCGAGGCGTTAGGCCTCTGCCAAGGCCGACTTCCAGGTTTTCCCTTTGTGAAACGAGCAGGAAGCCTGTGGTGTTTCGCCGTGAATTGTGCTTGTAATAAATTGGGTGGTGGATAAATCCATTAAAGATGTTGGATAAAGAGAGTGATGACCCTCAGTGAACTTTCTCCAGGCCAGAATTTGGCATATTCTGGGGAATTTTAAAGGGTTTTTTGGAATGATATAATAATAATAATAATAATAATAATAATAATAATAATAATAATAGCATTTTATTATAATAATAATTTGTAATAGTATATTAATAATAACACCATTAAATAGGTAGTAAGTGGATTGACCCAGTGAATCCTGTTATATAGTTTAACTATATATGCACACAAAAGGAAAATAACTCGTGTCATTCTACATATCTGGTGCACCACGGAGTTCTGGTTGTTCATGTCCTTGGGGGGAAATGTTACTGAAATAAATAGAGAAAGTAATTAGAGATCCTTTCCCTCTCTTTTGAGCAGAGAGTCAAGGCAGCTGCTCTTCAGAAACAGAAATCCAAAGAGAAACAGAACCAAAAAGGGAGAAGGAGCAGGAAGTCCCAGAAATCACTTGAATTACTAACAGATTAGTTGTCTTAATTAATACAGCAGTAAAATAGCAGTTTCCTAGTAGTTTTTTTCCATTTCCAGAGGTTTTTTGCCTCACTGTACAGACGTGTAACAGCAACTCTGCTTCACCAGCGTGTCCCTGGCAACAAAGCTCCTCAGCCCTGCCCTCCCTGAGCCTTTTGGGCTCATCCAGGGACATTTCCAGCCCTGCTGTCCCAGCCCTGGGAGCTGTCCAAGTTCAACCTGGCCGAGCTGTCCAAGGGCTCGGATCCATCAGCACGGGATGACTTTCTCCTGCCACCCTGGAGCCGGTTCAAGCAAAAGTCTGTGCTCTGCTCCAGCCAGCTCTCCCATTCCCAGGGACAGGCAGCTCTCCCATTCCCGGGGATGGCTTTGCTGGCTCCAGGACATGGCACACTGAGGGGTGACTCATCCTGCTTCGGGATTTTTCCCATGAAAAAAAAAAAAAAAATCACTTTTCCTTAGAAGCACCTCCATCTTTGCCTCCTCGTTGTCTTTCCTGTGCCCAAATTGGCATCTAGAAAGGTTTCTTTTTTTATGTAATCCTTAAATCCAGTTTTTCATTAAATAAAATCATCATTTATCACTTCAAACATCTTTTGAGATGGGAAAGTCGGGTCCCACGTGGCTGCTGCACTTCCAGTCACCCTTCCCAAAACTGCTGGGGGCAGTTTCTGGCACAGTGGTTTGCTGTGCTCCCTGTGCAAGAGGATGAAATCCCTCCTGCATCCCTGCAATCCCTGCATCCCAGGGACACAGGGAGCTGGGATCTGTGGTTTCTGTCCCGTGACTTTTGCCCAAATGTAGGAAATGGGACCAAGTTCTGTGGCCGCTGCGCTCTCAGAGCTCGGCTGCTCCGGAGGCTCCGGGCTGGCACTGGAGTGGGAAATGTCTTGCAGCAAATTCCTGCAGTTTTATTGGAAGTCTTGCAACTCAGGGCGCTTGCAAGGCAGCCAAGAGAAATAAAAGTCATAGAATCATGGAGTGCTTTGGGTTGGAAGGGACATTAAGGATCATCCTCTTCCACCCCCTGCCCCGGGCAGGGACACCTTCCACCAGCCCAGGTTGCTGCAAGCCCCATCCAGCCTGGCCTTGGACAATTCCAGGGATGGGGCAGCCTCAGCTTCTCTGGGAAATTCATTCCAGCCCCTCACCACCCTAAATGGCTGCTACAGTTTGGTTTTTTTTTCAATTCCCTAATTTCTGAGCCACCCTCCTATTGCAGCGTCGAGGGTGACAATCCCCAGCACCTCCCTTCAAAATGCCTCGTTTATAGATCAATTAACCAGCCCTGCTGCTGCCAGTGCTGCCAGGCCCAGCTGCCAAACCACCCAGCTGTTCCTCCTGCCAGGATCCAGCCCCACTCCAGGGATTTCTGGACAATCCTCCTCCTCCTCCTCCCACTGGATCCTTTCGTGCCTGTAGCGCTCTGTTTCCTCCCCACCTGCTCCCTCGGCAGCAATGGATCCATTGTCTGGAGCTGCTCAGCTTCCCCAGAAGGATCCCAGCAAACACAGAGCTCCCTGTCAGCCTGCCCAGAACGTGGAGGAGCCAAGGAAAACAAGAAAGAGGAGAAAAAAAAAAAAAAGGAAAGAAGAAAGTGCTTTTCCACTCGGCTTTATCGGCGCTCGCATAAATCTGGTGGTGGTTCGTTGAGTTTGTGCTTCTCCAGCACCTGCCACCTGCTCAGCTGATCCCTCCCACGCTCCCCGAGGGGCTGTGCTGCTCCAACTGCACCCCAGGGCCGGATTTGGGAGGGCTGGATTTGTTTGACGCTGAGGAAAACTGTCTCTCAGAGCAGCAGGGACAGGCCTGGCCCTTCCCAGCTCAGCCCCCGCCGTCCCCCGGGACTCCCGTTCCAGCGGGGCCCTGGACTCATCCCAAACAGGCTGTTGCTCTGGGGCAATAATCCACAGGCAAAGGAAAACCTGGATTTAAATTATTTATGGATATGGACGCGCTGCCTTGTAGATTTTTAGGGAAAAGGAGGCTATTTAGGGCCAGATTTTGGGGCCCATTTTTCCTGACCCTTCGTGCCACATCCCACCTGGTGCCTCTTCTGGTTGGGGAACATCCCTATGATAAATTTCAGGATATTTAATAAGAGTATTTATCTGCCTGGACACAGATTTTTGAAGCCCCTGTAGAAACCTTGTCTCTGCTTTGAAATTAAACCCCAGAAAGATAATTTGACTCAGGAGAGATGATGGTTTGGGTGTTGCCGGAGGATTCTCTGGGAAACCAAAAGGCCTGAGGGATGACAGGGATGATCCAGTGCCAGCCCTGGGGCTGTGGGTCACCTTTTGCACTCAGGTAGTTTGAGGTTTGAACCCAGAACAGAGGTGCTTTTACCTCTTCTGATCCAGAGGGGAGCTCCCAGATGAATCCTGCTCTCCCAGCCCTCCATCCCTGGGGAAGAAATGACAGAAATCAGCAAAAACCCTGAGAGTCAGGAAATCTCTGAACTTCCAGAGCTGCAGATGAGCCACTCTGAGCTGAGATGCTCAGCCCAGCACTAACTGGGAAGCCCCATTCCCAGTATTCCCAGTTCAGCACTGGCAGTGGGGAGAGGATGCAGCTCCCAGCTTGGAGCTGGGATTGGATCCCAGTGACTTTCCCGGTGCCTGCAGCATCCCAGGGAGAAGCAGATGGTGCCCGGGTGCCTCTTGCCTGGCCCAGCACTCTGGCTCTCCCAGTATCCCACTGGTGAGCACACGTGACCCCCCTGCTCCTGCAGGAGGGCGAGAGGAGGTTTTCCAGCCTCTCCACACGGCTCCTTCTCCTGCGGGAAGTGGGACAAGCTGCAGAGCTGACACAGCACCGGCAGCTCATCCCAGTGGGAATGCCCAGCAGGGCCAAGGGGAGGAGCCCCTGTGCCCACCCGGGCTCATCCCACAGCCTGGCACCTTCCCAGGGCTCAGTTATTCCCGGGAATACACACTGGGTTTACCCAGTCCTGGCCTAAACCATCCTCTCCCCATAACCCGTCACGAGGTGCAGCTTCTCCCTCCCCAAATGCCCGGCCCTGGGGCAGCTCCAGGACCTCCTGGGCAACCTCAGAGTCCCCTGGGAAGCTCCAGGATGTCCCGGAGCAGCCCCAGGACCCCTCTGGGAAGACAAGAGAGTCCCCTGGGAAGCTCCAGGATGCCCCAGAGCAGCCCCAAGACCCTCCAGACAGCCCCAGGACCCCCGAAATTCCTACCTCTTCTCTGTGTTTCTGCTGCCCATTCCATCCACCTCTCTCCAGGATGAGCAGGATCCACAGCACGGGAAATGTCCATCCTGTCCCAGGGAAAGGCAGCACGTGGCACCCCCGGGGGCTGCAGATCCCAGGGTCACCCTCACAGGGACACCACGGTTTGGCTCAGCTTACAAAGCCTCTCCCAGGCTTCCCACTATCCCACATCCAGCTCATCCCCATCCACATGCTGCCCATAACCCCTGCAGGGCTGTGAAGCCAAGCCCTGGGAATCCTCTTAAGGGGGTTTTACCGGAATAATCGCATTAAACCACCCCCTTTTCGCCGGCACAAACCCAAAAGGTAAAGGAGAAGGTGGTGAGGAGCCGGCAAAGAGGGTGGAGAGCTGAGCTCCTTAAGGAATTAAGAGACATGAGAGATGGGAGAGCTCTGATGGGATCCCAGCACGAGGCCAAACCTAAGGTTTTGCCCACCCAAGGGATTGGTGCCACAGTCTTGAATCTGCAGGAACAAACCACCCAGTGTGAGGTTGGTGATCCCGGAGCAACCTGCCAAGGGAAGCAGAAAAGCAGGGTCAGGCAAAAAACTTCCAGTGGAACGGAAAACTTCGTCATTATTATTTTATCACTGCCGTGAAACTTCCTGTTTTATCATGGAAATGTGGCAGCTGGAAAAAAAACATAAGGAGAATCTTTTGGCTGGCTGAGGCAGGTGTTTTCACTATCTCTTCCCCCCAGACAATATGTTCCCAGGGCTGACGCTTTCTCCACAAAGCTGGAAGTTTGCTTTGATGGAATACGCTCCCCTATGGAGAGATTTTCGGCTGGTTTTCCTGACTATTCCTCACAAAGGCCCCTCTGGACAACCTCTCTCCTCCCTGAGTTTGTTTATACGCTTTGAACCCTGTTAGGAAACCATCTCCCTACTTCAGCGCTGTTTTATCCAAGTTTCCATATTTAGTTCTTTCAGCTATTCCTGTTCCTCACCAGCTTTCCTGTGCACAACCCGCCACATCCCAGTTTTCCCTGTCCTTCCCCTCCAGCAGCTGCCACAGGGGGAATTTCCCCCCCATCCTCCCTGCACCGATGGATTGAGCACTGTACTCACCCTGGGCACACGATCCCAAATCACTCCCCACACCCCGATCCCAATATCAGGATCTCAGCAAGGGCCGGGTGGTTTCCCACAGCCCCAGGTGCTGGAGGTGGTCCCAGGACCCCCGGCAGGGTGGAAATGGGAAGCCTTTTCCCCCCGGGAAACCCAAGCCTGGCAGTGTTTGAGGATTTGAGGGAGGGACAGAGTTAAAGGCGGTGAAGGAGGGTTTCCTCCCGGCACGTGGCTCCATGTCAGCCGCGGTGCGCAGCCGGCAGAGGCAACGCAGGGAAAAGCACTGGAGGAATTTACCAGGAGTAGAGAGAGACGCTGCTCAGAGGGAAATTAGTGTTTGCATCCAGGGAAGCCAAGGTGAGTCCAAGGGCAGCGCGGGAATCGCTGCCTCCCCGCTCCAAACCCCTCCTTCAGAGGGAACCCGGGCACCGGCAGTGCCCCCTCGGTCCCTGTCCCCCCGGCAGGGCCACGCTCCTGCTCCAGCGGCAGCCGAGGCATCGGAGCCGGGAGATTTGCGTATTCCCAAAGGAGCCCCGCGGCCACCCAGGCTGAGCGGGACGGGCTGGCAGCGCTGCGGGTCTGCCCGGAGCTTCCCGGGGTCCTGGGGGCACTGAGGGCTGGCTCAGGGGTCGGGGGTCTGGATGGGGACACTCGGGGTCAGGGTGACAGCAGGGGGGGGGTGGCCAGCAGCTCTTGGGGTCCAGCTGCGAGAGAAGGGTCAGGTGGCAGCCCTGGAGTCCAACTGGTGGGTGTAGGGTCCAGCTGGAGGTTTTTGGGATCCCTTTGATGGGTGTAGGGTCTGTTCGATGGGTGCAGGGTCCAGTTGGAGGCTCGTGGGGTTTGTTTGATGGGTGCAGGGTCCGACTGATGGGTGCAGGTTCCACCTGCTGGCTCTTGGGGTTCACTTGATGGGTGTAGGATCCAGCTGGTGGTCCTTGAGCTCTGGTTAATGGGTCTAGAGCCCAGTTAATAGGTGTAGGGTCCAGCTGGAGGCTCTTGGGGTCCAACTGATGTGTGTAGGGTCCAGTTAATGCATTTAGAGTCCAATTGATGCGTGTAGGGTCCAGTTAAGGGTCTGGAGTTCAGTTAATGGGTCTAGAGTCCAGTTGACGTGCGTAGGGCGCAGCTGGAGGCTCCTGGGGTCCAATTCATGGATGCAGAGTCCAGTTTATGGGTCCAGGGTCCAGCTGGCAGGTGCAGGATGCTCCCATCCGCCCTCAGGCTCCACCTGATGGATGCAGGGTCCCACCGCCGCCTTTCGGGGTCCGGCCGACAACTCTCCCCGCGCATCCTCCGGGGAGGCACCGGGCAGCCCCGGGCCGCCCCCTCGGTGGGTCCCGGCCCCTCTCCGCGCCGCCCGGGCCGTCGGGGCCGGGCCCGGGGCTCCCCCGCCCGCCGCTCCCAGCAGCCCGCCGGGGCCGAGGGGAGGAGCGGGCACGGGCGGCGGCGGCGGCGGCGGCAGCGGTGAGTGAGTGCCCGCGGGGTGCGGTGCTCCGGGCGCCCGGCACCGCGGCAGCGCCGGTCCCCGCGGCCACCGGGGCCGCACCTGCCCCGCAGCATCCCCCGCCCGCGGCCGGGAAGCGGGAGCGGTGGGTGGGGGGGGTTTTTTTTTGGGGAGGGGGGGGGGGGGGGGAGGATGCCCGTCGCGGATGCGGTGCCGGGGGAGCGGCGGGATGGGCGCTCCGGGAAGGGGGAGGAGGTGGGAAGAGGGGTCCCGACCGCCGTGGGGTGAAACCCGGTGCTTCCCACCCCGCGGCTGCCGGCGAGGCACCCCTAAAACATCGCCCAGGCGCTGAGCGGGGATGTGAACACCCCAGAAACATCGCTGCGCCGAAAGCGAGGGGGCTGCGGCCGCGCTCCCCTCCGTCCCAGCCCGGAGAGCTCCGGTGAACCGGAGCCCTGCCCGGTGCGGGGCGGGCGGGCAGCGCTTCCCGGCCGGCGGCTCGGCAACGGGAGCGCTTTCCCGTGCCATCCATCATCGCCGCTGAAAGCCCGTTGACGTCAAGCCCGTCCCGTGCCCGCCGGTCCCCACGGCCGGGAAAACGGGGAGAGGGACCCGGGAAAGCCGGGAGGGTCCTGCCGAGGCTCTGCCCCCGGGCACCGTCCTCGCCCCGAGCGGCTCAGTGTGCGGCCAGGGCTCACCTCGTCCCGGGCTTCCCGGCGCCTCCAGCCTGGGCTTCGGGTATTGATTCGCCTCTTGCTCCATCCCGGGAGGCTGTTCCACCCTCCGTGGGGTTTGGGGCAGGTGCTCTATAGGGAAATGTGTGAAGGAGCTGGTGAGGGAGAGGGAAACGGTGCCCCGGGATGGGCAGAGAACCCTGCACTGCTCCCTCTTGCTCTGACTGGGGTGACACTGAGTGGGGAGAAGCCCGAGGGCAGCGTGGGCATCACTCATCCCCTGGCACCCCAACGGGCACGGGCCTGGCACCCACCATGTCCCCACCACGTCCCCCTCCTGCTCTGGGCCTCAAAACAGTCCCCAGGGCCACCGTGTGGGAGCTCACGGGTCCCCACGGGAGGTGATGGCTGTGATGGGCTCTGTGCTGGTCAGTGCCCACTCCTGGGGGTCTGGGAAGCACGGCAGGGGGGCTCCCGAGGCTGAATCCCATCACTTGGTGCCCAGGGAGCATCCCATGGGCTGCACTGCTCGTTTCAATAGCTGAGAGTGGGAGGCTGCGGATCCCCCCGAGCCAGGGGTGCAGGGTTGAGCTTGGCTTGCAGGCCAAAGCCAGGCTTTGCTGCCAGGCACAGCAGCCCCAGGGTCCTCCCTGTGCCAAGGGATGTGGGACCACCTGCCCAGCCCATCCCCAGCCCCTTCCCTGGTGGCCCCGTGGCTGCTCTGCACCTTCACCTCCAGCCCCAGTTTGGTGTGTGCCCGTTTCTCTCTGCACCAACACCACCAACACCTCCCTGGAGCCACTCCTGCTGTGCTGGCACTTCTCTCCCCGTGTACCTTCTCCAACATGACATCCTTTGGTGAGGGCAAACTCCTGCCACCTCCCACGGCCCAGCACTCCGAGTTCTTGCTTCTTCGTCCCCGTTCCAGCCCCGTCCTGGCAGCACAGCCTTTGTGGGACAGGGACAGAGGATGAGATTCTGGCGTCTTGGTCTGACCCTTGCTTGGCCCCTTTCACCCCAATTCAGGGGGAAAATCCCCTCCAGCTTCCCTCCCACACACACACACACACCCAGTCCACCCCCCTCGAGCTCTGTGGGCTCTGGCTGCAGCACAGCCCTCCGGGAAGCATCACATGGATACAAGATGCAGTTTAAGGTGATGAAAATCCCCAATTTTCCTGCTTATTAAAACCCAAACCGTGCGGCACCAGCTCCCTGCGTCCCTGTCAACGCGCCGAAAATGTTTTGTCACAGCTTCTCAAAGAGCAGGAAAACAGCCTTGTTAAGGAATTACTGTGAGGTGATTTGGCTCCCATTGACAGCCCTGCTGACACTCTGAGTTCGCTGCCTGAGGGGCTCCTTTCCTGCCCTGGGATGCTGTGTTGGGTGATGGTGGGAGCCCCTCCAGGCTCCTCATCCTTCCCACAGAAAAAGGGGCTCCTGGAGCTGGAGGTCTCAGCCTGAAAATAAGGGAATTGCACCGATTTTGGTTGTTGGGTGGCGGAGCAACGCGAGAGCTTTTGGCCTCATCTTCGGGCATGTCGTGCATCGCCCTCCTCCCCAGCCGTGGCACATGTGGCACCTTGCTGGGATCAGCTCCATCGTCCTCCAGGGATACAGGTGCTGCTGGCACCCCAGGGGTTCTGCCCCAGCTCCCCGTGCCAGGCGGGCTGCAGAGGTGGCAGAGCAGGCGATGGGTGTTTGCCGCAGGCTCCCGCTGCCTCCTGGCACCGCTCCGGCTCTCGGAACTCTTCCTGTGGCAAGCAAGTTTTCTGCTGATCCCTGAAGAAGCTTTGGAATAATAGTGCAGTCTTAGCATTTAAAAAAGCAACTTTTTCTGCAAACAAACCTGCTCCCCCCCGCCGGCTCCTGCTGGGCTCGGGAGCGAGCTGGGACCTGCGGGCTGGATGCGGCTGGGCAGGGAAAATCGGATCCAAGCAGGCAGAGTCTGGGCTGTTGGCAGGTCTTGCTGCTGGATACGGAATTGGGGGGGCAATGGAGGGTGTGGGTGGGTTTGGTCACCCATCCTGGAGCTGCTGGTTTGGCCCTGGGGACACGTTGGGCATCGCTGCAGTGAGCGGGCACGAGCAACCAGGGGTGGAATCTGGTCAGCGCTTGGATTTGAACCTGAGGGGACTCCAGAGCTCTTGGCCCCCGTGGGATATGAAGCCCCTGGAAGGCAGAGGGATATTCACCAGTGCAGAACAGGGAGGGAAGGGGGGGCTGCTGGGTGCTGGCCACCGAGGGAAGGAAATCAGATGTTGTGTGCGTGGAGCGGAGCGCTGGTAGGAGCAGCAGAAAGCCAGGGCTGATAGCAGTCCTTCCCCTGGAGGAAGCAGCTCCATGAAATATTGATGGGATTCACACACGGCAGACGAGCTGTGTGAGCTGCATTGCAGAGCTGGGAGCCGTGCAGCCGGAAAGGCAGCGGCAGCTGGGTAACGGGAAAAGCTCCTTCCCACATCCCCTCCTTCCCACATCCCTCCCTTCCCACATCCCCCTCTTCCCACATCCCCCCCTTCCCACATCCCCTCCCTGCCGGAGGAGATCGGCCCCAGCAGTGCCAGCCCTCGGTGCCCGAGCACCAGGCGAGGGGGGGGTTGGGATCTGAGCAAGGTGATCCCATTCCCAACCCTGTCTCCGGGGGCCACCAAAGACCCTGGGCTGGTTTCTCGCGTCCCTGTTGCCTCCCCATGGAGCTGTCCCAGATTTTGGGGCCACGTGGCTGCTGGGCTCGTGCCTGTCCCTGCTCTGTCCCGAGCCGCCCATCGTGGCCACCACCAGCACCAGGGTGCAGCCAGTGCAGGGGTCCCGAGCTCAGCCTTGGCATCCTGGTCCACTGTGGGATGAGTCCGGACCACCAGGGATGCCCAGTGCTCAGGTCAGTGCCATGAACCCCCGGGGCTCTCCGGCCAGGTGGGCCCAGCAGGACCTGGCTGTCCCCCAGCCTCAGCCCTGCTGGGTGGCTTTTGCTCCTCTGATTCCTTCCTGTTGCCTAGGAAACGATGGGATGCAGCAGGGATCTGATTTGCCCGGGCAGCAGACGTCACACAGGGACAGGGGGGAAAAAGGACAGCGTGGTCAGGGCTGCTGCTGCCTCAGGAGGGGGCTCTGCCCCAGATCCGGCCACCAGGCAGGGTCAGACATGGATGGCCCTGGATTCCTCACCTGTCCCACCCCCAGTGAAAGGTGGTCACAAGGTGGATGGGGGAAGATTCCGTGTTCCTGCCTGTCCTGCTGGGAAATACTTGGTTCCGAGTCCTGGTGCTCCTGGATGGATCCCATCTTCCAGGAGCGTCACTTCTGCTGGAGCTGTGGCAGCCAGGCTGGCTGGAGATGGACATGAGCTTCAGGGATGGGGATGGGAAGTAAATCACTGTGGCTGAGGTGTATCTGGACGTGCTGGCACTGAGGAAGACTCGGGACAGTCGGTTCTCCGGGATCATTTCTCCTTGGACACCCCCACACAGGGCTGTGGCTCCGGTTCCCTCTGGCTCTGGGTCCCACTGGTGTTCCCAGCCCATCCCTGTGCAGGAGCAGCACAGAAGAGAGCACCTGGAGCAGACCCAGCTCCAGCCAGGAATACCATCCCACCGGTTATCCCAGAAGAGATGCGATGCATTGCCTGGGTCCTGGCAGAGCTGATCTCCCTGAAACCACCTCTCCACCCACACCACGACCTCCAGCACTTCCCATCCTGATGGAAAACCTCCGGCTGCTGCAGACAGACCTGCTCCCACCCAAGCACCTGCCTTTTGGGGAATCATCCAGACTGGAATATGCTGTGGGATTTCCCCTCTGAACCTCTCTCATCCAACAGCCAGGCCTTTTCCAGGAGCAGGAGCTGCTCCCGTGGGACCCCTGAGCACAGCCCCATCCAAACCTCTCCCCTCCACTTGTCCTACAGCTGGAGCACATTTGGACCCATCCTTTCATTTCCAGGTTTCTGTTTCCCATGGAGCTGGTGTTCCAGCCAGGATATAACTTTTATATCCTGCCTGAGCCGTGAGATGCTTAATTCCAGTACCTGGAGTTACTTCCAGGTTCTCAGCTCACGTGCACCCAATTATACCCCTTGTTGGGCAATTAAATTTATATGAGCAACTGCCTATCAGAGCTGAAGCATTTAATTAGAATTAAGTACTTTTAGGGGAAATAAGCCCTTGACTTATTCCCAAATACAAGCAGGAGCATGTCCATGTGAGCTGTGCTGCTGGGGCTTGCCCTGATGTGTTGTGCCTGCTCAGGACTGGCAGGGCCTCAAAGTGGAAGCTCTAGAAAGACTTTTTTTTCCCCTTAAAACGCTGATTTTAGGACCTACCTGCTCCAGTCATCAGCAGTTTTCAGTGCTCTCCCTCCAGGCTCGAGGCAGCCCCAGCACAGGGGTCTGGGGGGAAAGAAGAACCTGCTGCCCCACTGCCAGGGGTTTCCAACCCCAAATCTCCCTGGGAACACCCACCCCAAGGGAGGAGACAGCCCCCAAAATCCCTCTGCCTCCTTCCCACCCCCACTGTGCTCATTTATCACCCTCCTCTTCCTCTCCCCACCCCCTGTCAGGATCCCTTTCCCACCTGTGTGGGGGCACCTGCTGGGCTCCTCCCCCCTTCTCCAGAGCCTTTTCCAAAGCACCAATTTTCCCCATCAATATTTTGCCCCTCGTTTCTATTCCCGTGGAATATTTGGGGCCAGGGCTCTCTCACAGCCCCAGGTTGTTCCTTTCCACACCTGGCACTGTTGGATCACTGGGATCCATCCACTCCTGGGGTCACCTCTGACCGACCCCCTCCCTCTCCGTGCTGCCCCCATCCCCACTTTTCCCAGCCCGGCCACCCCCAGCAGCTCCACGACATCTGTCTTCAGGGATTCAGTGGGATCATCAGCCACCCAAAACCTGGCACGGGGTTGCCCCCAGCCCCGCCAGGGCACATCCCACCCCGCTGGACCACTGTGCCCCTGCTCGGGGCTGGCAGGAGAACTGGGTCAGCCGTGTAACCATGGAGATGCTGAGGGAGATGCTGAAGCGGCGCCAGCACAGCCCCGGCTCTCCAGAACCCTGGAAAGATTCCCCAGCCCTGGCACCGTCCGTGTCCGGCCGGGATGGGGCTGGGAAGCTGAGCTGAGCCTCCTCCGGGCGCAGGGCGGTAAGATGCCCCCATCTCCTCTTCTTTTTTTTTTTTTGGGGGGTGCCATGAGCGGGGAGGGCCGAGCCTCGCCGGGGTTCCTGCGCCGCAGCCACGATCCAAACGCAACAGGGAGCCGGTTTTCCTGCTGGTTGTGCTTCCCCCTGCCCTGTGCTGCGTGTCCGGGGGATGCTGCAGCCATGACGCCTCTCCCGGGGGGCTCGGCCGGTGCCCCGGGGGCTCCGCGCATCCCGCAGCCGTCCCAGCCGCGGGGGGAGCCGGGGGCTGGCTCGCTGGAGAACTTCCCGGCGCTGGCGGTGGTGGTTGTTTCCCGCAAGGACGGTGCGTGGTGGCGGTAAGGGCTGCTCCCACCCCGGGAGCTCGGGAACGTGTTCCCACGGCGGGGGAGGAGGGGGCTCGGGTGCGGCGTCGCGGTTGTTTGCTCCGAGAATCCCGGTGGTTTGTGACATAGGGAATAAATATATGGATGGGGGAAGGGGGGGGGGGGTTAGTGTGTGAAGGGAAACCTGGTGCCATTCCCTGAATCCCTGCACGTTTCTGGGGAAAGGGAGCTGGAGCTGAGGCAGCAGCAGGGCTGAGTGTTCATCGTTAGGCTGAGGATGCTGTGGCCATGCCAGGGATGCTGTGGTGGTACCAGGGATGCTGTGGTGGTACCAGGGATGCTGTGGTGGTACCAAGGATGCTGTGGCCATGCTGAGGATGCTGTGGCCATGCCAAGGATGCTGTGGTGGTACCAAGGATCCTGTGGCCATGCTGAGGATGCTGTGGCCATGCCAAGGATGCTGTGGTGGTACCAGGGATGCTGTGGCCGTGCTGAGGATGCTGTGGC
>NW_020884940.1:871523-891350 GCF_003945725.1 Corapipo altera | reverse complement strand
CTGTGGTGGTACCAGGGATGCTGTGGCCGTGCTGAGGATGCTGTGGCAGTGCCAAGGATCTCGTGGCTGTGCCAAGGCCGGCTCAGCGGTGGGAGCCACAGGCTCTGGTGCTCAAACACGGCCCCCAGCTCAGCACCGAGCACCAGGCATCCCCTTTACCCCCCACCCAGCACCTGCTCTGTGCAGGAGCAGGCTGTGCAAGGAGATGAGGGGTAAAACCATGGGGAAGGGTGAAGAAAATCCTTCCCCCGGGCTGAGGAGCGCTCACTCGGCTTCCCTCGCGGGCGGATTATCCCCGGGTGTGTTGCATTGGAAATGATCCCATTAGCGCTCTGCTCTCCTGATCTAATTTGCTCCCACCAGAGCCCGGTGCTCTCCGGGGCTGCTGGGGTGGGAAACAGCAGCAGGAAGGAGCCTTTTGTGCTTCCCTGGCCCTGCAGAGGACGGGGCTCGCTCGCCCCGGGGGATTTCTTGCCCCTGGAGGGGCCTGGGCAGGTCCAAGCCCTCTGCACAGGGACCTGTGTTTGTTTGGGCACAGCCTGATGCCAGGTTTGCCAGTGGGGAAACTGAGGCTCAGGGAAATGCTGTGGGCCTGCTGGGAGGTGGTTGGGATCCATTCCCTGTGGCAGGTGCTGCCTGAGAGAAAGCTCGGTGGTGGCAGCGAGTGTGGGGCTGGATCGTGCCTGGAGAGCAGTGGGTGGCGTTGGAAGGTGTCCATCCCAAATGTCCCAAAGGCAGTGGCTCGGCCCTGACTCCTCCTAGGACAGGAGCTGCTGGCTGCTCTCTCCCAGCTTGGCTACCATCAGCACATGGCTGTGCTGGGTGGCTCCAGAGCTGGGGCTCACCCCACCCCGACACCTTTATCCAGAGGGCTCCATCCCACTGGAGCTGGGACTCACCCCATACCAACACCTTTATCCAAAGGGCTCCATCCCCCTGGAGCTGGGACTCACCCCACACCATCACCTTTATCCAAAGGCTCCATCCCTCTGGAGCTGGGGCTCACCCCACACTGTCACCTTTATCTGAGGGGCTCCAGCCCTTTTGCAAGTGTCAGTTCAGCAGCACAGAGAATCCCCCGTGCCCACGGGTACCCGAGGGGAGGCTGATGCTGTGCTGAACCCCAGATCTTGCCCAGGGTGAGGGGCTGTGCCAGGGTCCTGCTTGGTGATGACCCCACTGGGCACAGGGAGTGTGGGGGGTGAGGGCTGTGGTTCAGTGCCACGTGCTCCCCCCAAGTGAAACAGGGCAGGAAAACACCCTCCTGGCAGGAAAACAGCCCAGCCAGGAGGGTGCTCTGGGAGCTCATTAATGATATTAATGACTAATTGCCCACTTGCCCCTGTAATTGATAAATCCAGGAGTTCAGCAGGGCTGGAGCTGTGCCCGCGGCTCCTGCCAGGTTTCATCCCGACCATACCCTGAATCCAGGCCTCCCCTCAGGTCTCATCCCAAGCTTGCCCCCTGTGAAGCCCCTTCCTGCCCTGGCAGTGGGCAGCAGAGGCCCTGCCCCCCTGCCCAGCCCCAGCTCCCCCCTGCTTGTGTCCCTTTATCTCTCTCCAAAGGGAAATATTTTCCCAGGCTCTGCCTCCATCCATTATCATAAAGTGGCTTCACTTGGCCTGCAGTTAATAATTCACCTTTCCTTGGAAGATGGATGCTCCACGCCGCTGGAGTTTAAATATTCATGGGGAAGGGAAGGCAGCAGGGCCGTGCAGGAGCTCTGGCACAGCTTCTGCCATCCTCAAATGTTCTGGTGCCCCTGGCACCTCCAGCCTCTGGCTGCTCCAGGGATTCCCGTCCCGGGGTGGAGCAGGCTTACCTGGAGCAGGCTCACCTGGAGCAGCACACAGGGAAGCTGCAGCCGTGGTCTGGAGAGGGAGATGTGCAGGAAGAACTCGGCTGGGTGCAGTTTTGGGCACTCTCAGGGTGGATGGGGCTGTGTCCAAGGGTCCCCTTGTCACAGCCCAGGTGGGTTGGTGTCACTCTGAGCCTTCTGCTCATCCAGGTCTCTTCTGGGTGTTGGGAGTTTCCAGGTCCTGTGGGATGCTGGGGAAGGGCTGGTGTGATCCAGCTGCATGGGGGTCCTGCACCCCTCCCTGTGCCTCCATGGGTGGGGAAAATAGAACACACTGAGCTGGAGGGACCCACCAGGATCATCCAGTCCAACCCCCGTCCCTGCCCAGACACCCCAACAATCCCACCCTGTCCTTCAGAGTGTTGTCCAAACCCTCCTGGAGCTCTGGCAGCCTTGGGGCTGTGCCCACTGCCCTGGGGAGCCCGGTCAGTGCCAACCACCCTCTGGGGGAAGAACCTTTCCCTGAGATCCATCCCAGCCCTCTCAGTGGGCTGTGCCACCTAAACTCCATGGATCTGCGAGTGCCTCGGGGGCCCATCCACCCCCCTGGGGCTGCTCTGGGTGCTACAGCAGTGACACAGCCGATGCCACCACCCCGTGGTGCCATCCCTGACACATCCCCTGCCTTGCCCCCACAGCTGATCCCACGGAGCGGGGCCGGGGCCGGCGGGCGCGCAGCGGCTGACCATGTTCAACGGGGATGCCAGCTCCATCACCGGCTCCATCACCGGCTCCATCACCGGCTCCATCCCCAGCTCCATCTCCGGCCCCATCTCCGGCTCCATCGCCGGCTCCTCGGCGGCCAGGAATGTGGTGCGCAGCTCCAGCATCAGCGGGGAGATGTACAGCCTGGAGAAGAGCGCGCGGGGCAGCGCCGACTCCGTCTCCGTCACCGCCAGCAAGAAGAGACGCTCCAGCCTGGGCGCCAAGATGGTGGCGATCGTGGGGCTGTCCCAGTGGAGCAAGAGCACCCTGCAGCTCAACCAGACTGGTGAGAGCTCAGCCCCCCTGCCTGCTTTGTTTTCACACCCCAACCCCCCCAGCTCTGGCTGCCCCGTCTGTGATGAGACCCCTAAAAAAGCCGCCCCAAAAAAAGCCCTTTTTAACCCCCCACCCACCCCCGGCGCTTCTCCCGGTGCCGAACCCGTTGGCAAACCCCAGGTGGGGATTTGGGGGATTTTGGAGGTCAAGGCAGTGGTCTGGGACGGTGCCAGCACTTGAGCTTGGCAGGTCTCAGCAGAGTGGGGGTGTCTGGGGTGCAGGGGGGAGATGGTTGAGGTGCAAGGGGGGGTGTCTGGGGCCTGGGAGAGTACCTGGGGTGCAGGGGGGAGCTCTGCCCGTGCTGGGGGTCCTGGCCTGAGTGTCCCCCTCCCCAGTTACACCCAGCCCTGGCTGTGGGCAGGGAGGGAGCTTGGAGAAAGGACTTGTCAAACGCTCTGACTCTGGGAAATATTGGAATGGCTTAAAATAGCTGTTTGAGGGGCGGGGGAAGCACAAAGCTCATTTTAGTGCAGGCTTTTCCTCTAGTTACTGCTTCTTTTTCCTGCTGCTTGTTGGCATCCCATGATCTGGGAAATGCTCTGTAAGGAGGAGTTAATGCAGAGCCCTCCAGCCATCTGAAGTGGGTTTAATTATCCCCAAAAGCCAAGCAAAAAGTGTGGGAGCCACGGAACGGGGGATGGCAGGACGGGACCCTCCGGCTGCTGGTGCCCAGGGGGAGCTGCCAGGACCAGGCAAACCCTTCCACGGGGACAGCCCGGAGTCAGCAGGACAAACCTGGCTCCTCCAGAGCGGTGCCAGCACACACATGGTCACACAGCAGGAGCCAGGGGCAATGCCAGGGGTGGCTGCTCGTGCCACCCTCCTCCTCCTGCCATCTGCCACCGCCTGGGACACGGGGAGTGTGGAGAAAGGGGGACATTGAGGTCAGTCAGGGCTGTGCCCACCTGTGGCACTGGGGGTTCCTGTCCCCTCTGCCACGGGCACATGGGGATTTTGGAGGTCAAGGCAGTGGTCTGGGACGGTGCCAGCACTTGAGTTTGGCAGGTCTCAGCAGAGTGGGGGTGTCTGGGGTGTAGGGGGGAGATGGTTGAGGTGCAAGGGGGGAGTGTCTGGGGCCCAGGGGGGTACTGGGGGTGCAGGGGGGGTTCTCAGCCATCAGAGTCCTGGTGATGTCGGTGCTGAGGGCTGTGGGAGATGGATTTGGGATGCGGGGTCACGGGCAGCCTGTGGCTCTCCAGCACCAGGACGTGTGGGGGTCCTGTGGGAACTCACCCCCAGGGAAAGGCACAGAACTCCGGGTGGGTGATGTGCAGAAGGAAGGCAGGGAGGGGCAGGTGCCAGGGCTCACCTCCTGCCTCCCCTTCCAGAGGGGGGCCCCAAAAAGCTGCGCAGCACCATCCGGAGGAGCACCGAGACCGGCATCGCCGTGGAGATGAGGACCAGGGTGACCCGGCAGGGCAGCCGGGAATCCACCGACGGCAGCACCAACAGCAACAGCTCGGACGGCACGTAAGGCACCGGGGGGGGGCGAGGGGAGTGGGGCCGGGCACCCTCCCGGGGCGCCGGGGCTCGCTGGGGACCGGCAGCCGGACGATGCTCCACCCAAGTCCTTTGCAGGTTCATCTTCCCCACGACCCGGTTTGGCGCCGAGAGCCAGTTCAGCGACTTCCTGGACGGGCTGGGGCCGGGGCAGCTGGTGGGGCGGCAGACACTGGCAACCCCCCCGATGGGTGAGTGCCCGGGCAGGGGAGGTGCCCACCGGGACAGGGGCAGCGCCCGGGGATGCTCCGGCCGAGGGACGGGGCTGCGGGGGGAAAGTGCCCGTGTGCTTCTCCGCGGGGCACAGGGCACGGGCTCCATCCCGGCACATCCCGGGGGATTCTCGGCCCTTTCCCGGCCGCTCTCGCTGCCAGCCCCGCGCCGGGAGGGAGCCTGCAGGGCTCAGGGCAGGGCACGGCGGCTCTGCCCTTTCCCGAGGCTTCCTCTGCCCCTCCGAGCATCCCGCTGCGAAGGGGAACCAAAGCAACCGCCTCCTGTTCCATTTCTCCCTTTTTAAATCCCACGCGGGGATCCAGGAGATGTCCACGTGGGCATGACTGACCGGAACGGGCAGCTGGAGGTGGATGTGATCCAGGCACGGGGACTTATCCCAAAGATGGGCTCCAAGTGCATCCCTGGTAGGTGGCTGGGGAGGGAGGGTGTCGGGGGTGGAGGGGGATGGACACCGTGCCGGGATCATCCCAGGATCACAGTTTCCCTCCCGTTTCCCTGGGCAGCCACCTACGTGAAGGTTTACCTGCTGGAGAACGGCGTCTGCCTGGCCAAGAAGAAGACCAAGATGGTGAAGAAAAGCTGTGACCCGTCGTACCAGCAGCCTCTGCTCTTCGAGGAGAGTCCCCAGGGCAAAGTCCTGCAGGTGACGATCCCCTGGCGCTCCGGGACGCGGAGGGATCACAGAACCGTGGAATGCTTTGTGTTGGGAGGGATCTTAAATCCCATCCAGTCCCACCCCCTGCCACGGGCAGGGGCACCTCCCGCTATCCCAGGTTGCTCCAAGCTGACCTTGGACACTCCCAGGGATCCAGGGGCACCCACAGCTTCTCTGGGAAACTGTGCCACCCTCCCAGGGTGAGGGGAGCCAGCACAGGGCACGGAGCCCCAGTGCCCGCCCTGCTGTCCTCCAGACCTTCCCTCCCCGCTCACAGCGGGTCCCCTCCCTCCGGGCGCGCTGAGTTTGCCGTGTTTTCCCCGGAATTCCCGCCTGGCAGCTCCATAAACCCCCCGTCTGTGCCCGCAGGTGATCGTCTGGGGCGATTACGGGCGCATGGACCACAAGTGCTTCATGGGGATGGCCCAGATCATCCTGGAGGAGCTGGATCTCTCCAGCACCGTCGCGGGCTGGTACAAACTCTTCCCCACGTCCTCGCTGGCCGACTCCAGCATCGGACCTCTGACCCGCCGCCTCTCCCAGTCCTCCCTGGAGAGCTCCACCAGCCCCTCCTGCCCGTAGGGGGGCAGGTCAGTGGGAGAGGGGAGGGGGAAGGAGACGCCCTGACCTACCCAAAGTGGGCGCGGAGAGCTGTAAATATCCTTTTCTTTTTTTTTTTTGGGGTTCCTTTTTTTTTTTTTTTTAATTATTTTTATTTTGAAAATTCTCCTTCCCCAACCGAAAACCTGCCCCTGGACACGCCCCCCTCCCCACGCTCGTGTCCCGGGACGTGGAGGGGATGTGGGAGACACGGAGAGAGGGCCGTGTGTGAGGCAGGGGGGGGAAGGAGGAGCAAAACAAACCCCCTCCGAGGGCTGCAACTGCCGACGATGATCCCAGAACTGTTCCCACGCCTCGTCCCAGCACCTGGAAGGCCTCGAGGTGCCCAGTTCTCTCCTGACCCCCGGTGAGAGCAGCTCAGTCTGGTTCAGCAGCGTGACGACGAGGTTCCTTTCCTTCCATTTCCCTTTCCTTGCCTCCGAGGAAAAAAAAAAGGGAGCTTTCCAAGGGAAAAAAAAAAAAAAAACAAACCACAAAAAACACTCAGAAAAAAAAAAAATCCAACTCAGCACTACTTTTGTTTTCCAAGGAATGTAGCATCTTCTCTTATGTAGCTTTGCCACGTGCTAACAACACACTCACTGCAATATCCAAGAGACTCCGGATGGGCCGGGAACATCTGCCAGTCACGTCCCGTTTGTTCATTTTTCCGAGCACTTTCGGTGGCCATTTTTTCCTTCCTTTTTTTTTTTTTTTTTCCTTTTTTTTTTTTGTTTTTGGTTTTTTCCCCGGTAGCATGTAGCCTGTGAGCAGTGCCATTGCCAAAGCAAGAGAGGGCAGGGAAAGGGGCACTCCCCTCACCTCAGCTGGTTCTTCTGCTCGTGTCCCAACCGCTGACCGGGGGCTCGTCCGGCCACGACGAGACCCAAAAGAGGAACTCTGGGATGCCTCACGTGGAAATTCCAGCTGGGAGAAGGTGGCCCAGCAGAGCAGGAATACCGGGATCATCTGGTTGATCATCTGCCTCCCGGCCCCTTCCTCCCGTGAGGGCCAGCTGGAGGGCTGGGATGCCCTCCCTGGAGCTGGGATGTCCTTCTTAAGGTCTGGATGCCTCCTCAGGGTCCAGGATGCTCTCCTTGAGGACTTGGGATGCCCTCCTCGAGGTCTGGAATGCTCTCCTTGAGGTCCAGGAGTGCCCACCTTTAAGTTGGGATGCCCTCCTCAAGGTCTGGAATGCACTCCTTGAGGTCCAGGAGTGCCCCACCTTGAAGCTGGGATGCCCTCCTCGAGGTTTGGGAATGCCCACCTGCATGTTGGGATGCCCTCCTTGAGGTCTGGGATTCCCTTCTTAAGGTCTGGGATGCCCTCCTCAGGGCCAGGGATGTTCTCCTCAGGGGTTGGGATGCCCTCCCTGAGGTCTGGGATGTTCTCCTCAGGGCTTGGGATGCCCTCCCCGAGGTCTGGGATGTTCTCCTCAGGGCTTGGGATGCCCTCCCTGAGGTCTGGGATGTCCTCCTCGGGGTCAGGACGCCCTTCTCGAGAGCTGGAATGCCCTCCTCGAGGTCTGGAATGCCCTCCTCGAGGTCTGGGATGCCCTCCCTGAGGCCTGGGATGCCCTCCTGGATACTTGAATTCCAAGCAGGAGCGGAGGGTTTGCCCAGCCCTGTTCTCCCAACTCTGGACTCGCTGATTTTGCTACAGGGGAACATCTCAACAAGCAGCTTGTGCTGCTCTGGAATTCGGGTGCCGGAGAGAGGGGACGGCCAAGGGGACTCACTGGGTTGAGTTTCTCGTCAGGATTGAGTGTTTTGGGGGTTTTTGTTTGTGTTGTTTTGTTTGTTTTTAAAAGCAGCATTTTTGGTTCCCTCCGAGGGACCCAGTTCTTGTAGCAAACCCGAGAATTAACGGAAGCTTTTTTTGAAGGTGCCTAAATGAAATTTGCTGAAAAATACTCAGGGGAGACACCACTAGAAACTCTGGTTTCTTCGTAAAATGAACCTAATCCAATGACTGTCCTGAAGGATCAGTTCCCAAAAAGAGAGGAAAACAAAAAAAACCAACCCAACACACCAAAAGATGAGCAGTTTGGAGACTGGAAGAGGACAAGAGGTTAATGGGGAATTTTTGCCAACCAGCTGGCTCTGACCTTCAGTCTTCACCACAAACCAACCCACAGCACAGCTGGGATTTTTATACAATTATTTCTTGGCAAAACACGGAATTCCACAATGCACACAGAGCACAACAAACCCACCGAGGTTCTCCTGGTGACACCGGGAACGACGAACCAGCTCAGCCACCACGGAACAAAACCAAACCTGAAGGAAAAGGACTGTTGGGATGAAGCTGTTCCCTCCACAAACCCCAACCTGGGGGTCCCCAAACCTGGGGGTCCCCAAACCCCCAAACCTGGGGGTCCCCAAACCTGGGGTTCCCAAACCCAAACCTTGGAGTTCAAACCCCCAAACCTGAGGGTTCACAAACCCCAATCTTGGAGTCCACAAACCCAAACCTGGTGGTCCACAAACCCAAACTCAAATCCAGGGGTTCACAAACCCAAACCTTGGGGTCCCCAAACCCACATCTGGGGGTCAGCAGGACTCCACTGTGCAGTGTCTGCTTTGCCCAACAGCACCGAATTGAAGTGACATCCTGACAAGGACTTTCAGCTGCTGTCTCAACTTTGCCAACCCAAAATCGCTGTAGACCTCTGAGGAAAGAGGAGGCCCAGCTGCTGCTGACCTGGGATGGGGAAAGGTTCATCCTTTCACTTCGTGAAGGGTGAAATCCTCTGCTGGAGCAGCTCGCTCCGATTCCTGGGCTCCTGCTGGATGGCAATGGAAGGAACGTGGGATGCACTGAACCTCCAGTGGTTTGGGGAAGCCAACTCGGTGCCCTGACTCCTGAAACAGGGACTGGCACTGTTTGGAACGTGATGTTCCTTGCAGAGCACGGAGCAGCTCCACGAGCTCGGCGGCGCCCGGACGAGGCCGAGCTTCCTCTGCCCGGCGCTGGGTTTCTGACTGCACATCAGGGAAAGCATCCTGAGAGGAAAAGCTTTCCTCTCCTCCTCAGCTGACACTATTTACTTTTGCTTTAGCAGCCCTGTTTCGATGGGAAAATGCCAAACCTGCCCGCGGTGGGAGCACGGAACGTCCGCGGGGCCGCGGCGTGGGCAGAGCAGGGAGCTCTGCAGGGACTGTTGTGCTCGCTGCTGTGGGCACACAGCATCCCACCCCCTCCCTTCCCAGCTCTGCATTCCTCCAGCAGAGCTCCTTTTCCCTGCTCCTCTCCCTGCCAGGAACATCACACGCCTGTGTTCTGACAGAGAACAGAGGCGGGTGAGGAGCAGCAGAACATCCCGACCACGCGCCCGGGGTCCGGCAGCAACCTCGCTGCTCCTGCCCCAGTTACCAAAAACCCCGCTGGAAAAACCCAGAGGAAAGAACCAGCACCTGGAAGGCACAACCTGGGCGCTCCAGGGAACAAGGAAAACCCGAAGATTTTTGCTTCTTTCTGGTCCCTGACAAGCTGAGGATGCACTGGGGGGTGACTGAACAAACTGCTCCCCAGTTCCCCCTCGGTGCTGGGTTCGTGTTTGCTGCCTCATGGGGCTGATCCCTCCTGCTCCTGGACACTGGCAAGGTGGAGCCTCCATGCAGTGACTTCAAATGACCAAAATCCTACAAGACCTTCCCTTCTTCCCTTCCAGTACCCCCCAACCAGGAGCTGCCACTCACTGCCCTTGGGGAAGCACCTGGGTCAGGACCCACCTTGCACAGGTGTGGGAAAACTAAACTGGGGGAATTGTGCCACAGTCACACTGAAACATCAGCTCCTTCTCCTTTCTCAGCTCCTTCTCCTTTCTCAGCCCCTTCTCCTTTCTCAGCCCCTGAGCCCCTGGGTCAGATGTTTTCCCTCCTCCAGCAACGAGAACAATGAAGCCAAGACCCCCCATTGCTTTCTACGGGACACCCCAGAAATCCAAAACTCAGCCACTGAGAAAATTCACTCCATCCCAAGACAAACCAGAAGCTTCTGCACTCCGGGGTTTTTCCCTTTGCTGGGGGAATGTTTTATTGCCAAGGGCATTTTTTTTCCACGTGCAATAGGATTTGCAAAAGGTGGCTGCCTCGGTATTATGGGTCAGATTATCTCCTCTACCTCCCATCACGGAAGGAAAGTCAAACCACTTGATTTGGCAGATATTTCTCCCCCAGAAAGAATAATTAATACGAAATGACATCAGCTCTGCAGGCTCTTTTACACCCAGCCCCCAGCAGTGAGGAGCAGCACCCACC
Source organism: Corapipo altera (assembly GCF_003945725.1). NCBI lineage: Eukaryota > Metazoa > Chordata > Aves > Passeriformes > Pipridae > Corapipo > Corapipo altera. The sequence goes on along the minus strand of NW_020884940.1, from coordinate 881,200 downwards.
TGACACAGACCTCTCTGAAGCACTGATGGTGCTGCTGGGGCTGGAATCAAACCCCCAGCTGGAGTCACAAGGCTGGATTTTACCAAAATAGCCTTGAAATGGTACTTAAACATCCCCTAAATGCTAATAGAAGTCACAGCCACGCAGCAAAGCACAGAAAGCACTCCGTGATTCCAGGCCTGAGTTGTCCCTGTGTTTTCTCCTGGCCTGGAATGGGCTGAGTTTGCCAAAGTGGAGTGAAAATTTTCAAGGGCAGCAGGAGCTGGGCCCAGAAATCAGCTCCTGTGTCATCATGGCATGTTGAAAGCAGGGGGAGAGGATGCTTCAATGGAGTTCTCCAGAAATCCAGTGAGATACAAAAACAATTCCCAGGAATCAGGAAACTGAACCTGCTGCCGCAAAGCACCGGAGCCGGTGGGAAGCATTCCCTCCACACCCAGCTCTTCCAGCTCTTGCAAGCTTTTATCTCCAGAAGCAGTTACAGATGCAGCTCTTGGTTACAAATCCAAGAGCAGGAATTCCTCAGGAGTGGGATCAGGATTCCCCTTTGCTGATAGGGAATCTCTTCTGGGGCACCACAGCTCGGGCAGAGCCGAGACTTGGGAAGAGCAGCCTGGACCTGGGTGTTTGGGAGAGGAGCAGCCACATTCCACCCCTTGCCTGGTTTTCCTGGGCTCACAAACCCCCAGCACTCTGAGAACAGCCAGAGGGTCCTTCCTGCTCCAAAATTACTTCCAAAATCAGCACCAGGGATGTTTTTTCCAGGTGGAAAGAATCCACCTTCTGTTTTCTTCTGGTTGATTCAGGGGCTTCGCTCCAGACTGAGGTGACACGCTCGGATAACCCACATCTGTCACCTTCCCAAAGGTGTGGGATTGGCCACTGGTTTGGAAAACAACAGCACTGTCCAGGTCAGGGAACAGTGTTCCAGCACTGTTTGTCTCACTGGCTGAATCCAAAGCCCAAGTGTGGTTTGCATCGTGGATGGAAAAAGATGGGAAGAGCTCTCCCTGCTTTCCTTTGGGGTTTCTTGCCTGCAGATGGATCTGGAGAGTCGCCTGCAGGAACAGCAGGGTTTGCATCCAAAGGCATGAGGGCCCTTCCAATGATCCTCCAGCAAAGCTGCTTCATCTGGAAATCTGCCTTCTGCTCCATGGAATCCCAGAATGGTTTGATTTGGAAGGGACCCTAAAGGTCGTCTCGTTCCACCCCCTGTTCCATGGGCAGGGACACCTTCCACAATCCCAGGTTGCTCCAAGCCCTGTCCAACCTGGCCTTGGACACTTCCAGAGATGGGGCAGAGTTTCTTTCTCACAGAGAAACCCCCCCCCCAACCCCTGGCTGGTTGCTAGAGGTGCAAAAGTTGTGTTTAGGAGCTAAAAAGAAGGTTGAAAAGCGGCAGGAAAAGCTTGTTAGGGGGAAAAAAAATAAAAGCATCTGCAGCAGCACGGTTGGAATTTTGGGGTGAAGACAATCCTGCTCACCAGAACCCTCCTGGGGAAGATTTAGGGTTTAAAACAGACCTGGAAAAATGTTGAGCAAAGAGTTTGTCCTGCTGTCTGAGGAGCTGCCGCAGCGCTGGAGCTCAGCCACCCACCTCAGGCATGGAGACCAGGATGGGACAGGGACACCAGGATGGGACAGGGACACCAGGATGGGACAGGGACACCAGGACAGGGCACAGACACCAGGAATCCAGGAGGAACCAGCGTGGTCCCACAGCTGCCCCCCAGGCCAGGAGCTGCCGTGCCCCCCGTGCCTGCTGGAGCTCCGGTTGTTGTGATACCTCATCCTTTCATTTGTCCCCCTCCTTTCCCCCCCTATTTTTTTGTTCTTTCAGACCCAGAGCTTGTGCACTCGCCCCCATTCAGGTTCTGTTTTGTTGTACCTGTGCAATGCAGAGCAATCCCAGCCCCGGGCCGTGCATCTCCCACCCTCTGCTCCCTCTGGCACTGTGGAATGCTGAGCTCCAGGCGAGGGGAGCACGAGCCCAGGGGGTCCTTTGGGGGGAGGGAGGGTTTGGAGGGGCCCCCTCTGTGCCCTCCTTTCATCTCTGCTGTCAAACAGCCCCCCCAACACCCTCCCGGGGGCTCGGGGCCACAACCCTGCTCCCGAATCCCTCCCAAAGCTCCTGCCTGAGGCAGGGATGGGGAGGGAGCCTGGGGAGCAGGCAGGGATGGAGGGAGGGGTGGAGCCCTGATCCCGACCCCCGAGAGGAGGGCTGTGTGTAAATACCCAGATCCCGGCGCTCGTTTAAAAAAAAAAAAAAAAAAAAAAAAAAAAGGGAATTTTTTCCTGCTAAAAAAAAAAGGGAATTTTGTCCTGCTAAAAAAAAAAAAAGGGAATTTTGTCCTGCCCGTGTGAAGCAGCAATTCCTGCCGTGTGGAAGGAGCAGCTCCCCCTCCCCGTCCCCACCGGCCAGGGAGGGCCCCTGGCAGCGGGTGCCTCGTGAATGTTTAGAGCACTTTGAAGTTGGTGGCCTTGTTTTTCTTAAAGGGCTTGATTTTTTTCGTGCAGTTTAAATGGAATTATTCCCACCCCCCCCCCCCCCCCACTACCACCACCCCCTCCATCGTGTCATCCCACTCCCCACCTCCAAATCCACGCTAGGAACGAGCTCCTGGATCGTGTAAGAAACGATCCAGGATTCAAGAATCTGTCATTAATCCCCAAAGTTTATACCTCAAAGAGAAAAAACAGCAGCTTAGGGACAGCTCCGGGGGGAAGCAGCAGCTCCAAGTTGGAAGTTCATCCCTGAATTTGGTTCTTGACAGCACCAGGGAAATCAAACCCACACGAGCACAGGGGGAAAAGCACCAAGGAGGTTTTAAAAGCAACAGAAGTGAAGTTTGGAAACGTTCATCCTGTCAAAAGAAATTCTGACTTTATATTCCCAATTGAGGGGTTTTGTCCAGAACTCTTTAAGCACAGCCTATGCCTCCAAACCTAAGTAGTCTCAGGGGGCATAAAAGGGTCCAAAATTGTTCGAGGGAGGATTGATGAGATCATTAAAGGCAGTGAGGTGCATCCAGGGCTCAGCCTGTCATTCCCAATCCCAGCCCTTCCCCTGGCAGCTGGAGCTGAGAGGAGTTACTGGGGCAGGGGTGCAGCTCAAAGTGACACAACCACACAAGGACACACAATTCTTCACGTTTTCCAGCCTAAAAATCCCCCCCATCCCCTCCAAAAAAATGCATTAAGAAGGATGAGCTGACCCAGGAGAGCCCCCGTGGGGTTGGGAAGTGCCAGAACCCAATTAGCCAGGAGTTAATTGGTGCTGAATGAAAAGGTGCCAGGTGTGTCACCACCACACCCCAGGGATCAGGAGAGGCAGGAGAACTCCCAGGACTGACACACTCACCTTGGATACCTTTGGATTTCGGGAGCCAGGATGGAAGCAGCCAGTGAACCCCCCCACTCCTGTTCCGGGATAAACTTGGTTTGATGACAGATTCCTTCTATTTGACAACTCCCCCCCTAAAGAATCACCCCAGAGGGGGGGAACTGGAGGGTCCTTTGAGCCCCCAGTTCCACGTCCAAGACAAGGGGATGGGCTTGTGATGGATCCTTGAGAGAGGGAATGGATTTCAAACAAGCAAATGGCAATTTTCTACCTGTGTTCTGTACCTGTTTTCTATGTGTGTGGTCTTTCTTAAATGTCAAACTCTTGTATTTTTGTGGTTTCTATATGCAGCAGGACTGATGGCTGTGAGGGTGCACGCTGTTTTTGTAAAATATTCCTTAGCCAGTTTTCCCCCCACCCCCAAAAAAAAAACAAAAAAGAGGGGAAAACCTGAATTATTCACATTTTCATTGGCTTGTACCTGCATGTACAGTATTGGGGCAGCAAGTGAAGATGATTAAAGCCAGCTTGAAAACTTTCTTCTGTGCTTGAGTCAAGTTTTTCAAAACATGCAGCCCAAACAAGTCACCCATCAGACACACTGGGGAGGAAGGGAAAAGAAGAAACTCCTTTTTTTTTTTTTTTTGCTGGAAAAAGCAGGTTTTGACTTGAGGAAAGAAATACCATAATTAACAAGCAGAGTATCATCAGCTCAAGGCCCCCACAAGGAGCTCTGAGCTCTCCCTGCAGCTGCACAGCCACCCACAAACCTTCCTGCCTGTGCTTCAGGTGACTCCCAAATCCCAGCCAACCTTCCCTAAGGGTGGGGAGGGACTTTGGGACAAGGGCCTGGAGGGACAGGACACAGGGAATGGCTTCCCACTGCCAGAGGGGAGGGTTAGGTGGGATATTGGGAAGGAATCCTTCCCTGGGAGGGTGGGGAGGCCCTGGCACAGGTTGCCCAGAGAAGCTGTGGCTGCCCCATCCCTGGGAGTGTCCAAGGCCAGGTTGGAACAACCTGGGATAATGGGAGGTGTCCCTGCCCATGGATTGGTGGGATTGGATGATCCTTCAGCTCCCTCCCAACCCAACCCATTCTATTCCATAATTTTATGATCGTTAACTTTTTGTGGAACCTTAAAATGCACCTTTTGGCTGAGCCTTGGTCAGGGTTCTGTTGAAAAAAATGAGTGTAAAAGCTGAATAATTTAATTCCCCCCCCCCCAAACTCTTGTATATAAAAGCATCCACTGACCTGATTGTGCCTGGCTGAGCCCAGTTCTTGGAGTGCTGGCAGCCCCTCAGCTCCTTGACATTTGGGACACGGCCTTGGAATTTGGGCTGGAACACCCCAAAATCCCCACAGCTGGAATGAACAACTCACCCTGACCCCACCACTGAAAAAAAACCCTGCAGAGCCAAGGGGGAGATTTCACTGCAATGTTTTATTTGGGAATTTACATATCCACAGGAGAAAGCAGACCACAGTCTGACCTCTTGCTTGCTCAGGGCTGATGACTTTGAAGCAGTTTGTGTGTTCTACTGGAGATGAGAAAAGAAAACCTGCCTAAGATTCAAAATGTCCAAAAAGCGAGCCAGGAAAAGGGGACCAAGGATTACACAGGAAAAACAACAACAACCAAAAAGAAAACAAACAAACAAACAAAAAATATATGAAAAAAGTATAAATTAGGATGTCATAGTCATTTTTAAAAGTGTAAGAAAACTCGCAGTGGGCTCTGAGCCCCGGATAAGTTAACTCTCAGTTAAGATTGTTAAAAGTTTAAATACATCAAATGCCAACAATCAGACAGAAAAAGCCACTCTGAAGTGCAAGTTTCACATTCCATGGGCTTTGCCCCCACACCGGGCGAGAATCCTGCTGGCTCAGGGGGGGAGGGACGGGGGGGCTTCCCAAGGACTTTGGTTCCAATGAGGGTCAGAGAGCTGAGAACTCGCTCAAGGGAGGAGGTAGCAAGTCTTGCTTGCCCCTGGGCTCGGGGGAAATCCAGTTCCTCAGCACCAAACGAGGTTCCCCACCCCTCTAACTAACCCCAAACCTACTAACACTGGAGTTTTAAGTGACAAGGCCTGGCTTTAGCAGGCAGAACAAAGGAGAGATTCCACCTCTGCCCAGCAGGACATCAAGTGCTACCCAGAGGAGGTTTGTGCAAGGAGGGGGATCCCCCCTGACTGTGCATTGACTGTGCTGGGGACGGGGGAGCTCATGGGCTGGTCACCGAGGAGGTGTCACCCTGTGTGACAGTGAGAAGGCAGAGATGGGTCTCTGGGGGGGGTGGGTGGAAGGGTCCGGGGCTGGGCAGCCCCAAAAAGGAAAAAACCCTGAATGTCTCATGGAGAGCAGGTTTGAAGAACAGAACAGAAGGCAAAAATGGTCACAACGCGAGGGCTCATTTCCACATCGGGGAGCTGAGGGACTGGTTGCTGCCCTGGGCTCCTCCTCCTCCCATGGACTGTCCATAGCCCATCATCCCGTTGGCTCCGTAGAAGTTCATCCCAGCCATCTGCTGGGTCACCTGCAGATGGGAGAGGGGAGAGGAGGGAGGTCAGGGAGGTGTCCTGGACGCTGCCAGCCCAAACTCGGGCTCCACAACGTATCCCAGGCTTAAGCAGAAGTTTCTCTGAAGAGTTAAGGGGAGCAGGTCTGTGGCTCCCAGGCACGAGAGGACACGGGATTGGGATTAGGCTGTGTCAGGGAAGCTTTAGGTTGGACATCAGGAGGAATTTCTTCATGAAAAGGGTTGTCAAGCATTGGAAGGGGCTGCCCAGGGAGGTGGTGGAGTCCCCACCCCTGGAGGTGTCCAAGGAATGACTGGACATGGCACTCAGTGCTCTGGGCTGGGGGACAAGGTGGGGATGGGGCACAGGGTGGGTCCATGGGCTGGGAGGGCTTTTCCAACCTCAGTGACTCTGGGACTCCCCATCCCTGGAGGTGTCCAAGGAATAACTGGATGTGACCCTCAGTGCTCTGGGATGGGGCACAGGGTGGACTCCATGGGCTGGGAGGGCTTTTCAGTGACTCTGGGACTCCCCTCCCCACAAGCTGAGCTGACGTCCCACAGATTTTTGCTCTCCCCCCCCGTGCGACCCCCCTCTCCAACCACACCAACCCTGCCCACCCCGGGGAGCCTCCAGGGCCCATCCCAGCTCCCTCCCTGCCCTCCCCCTGTTCCCAGCAGTGCCCCCTGACCTGGGCAATGTTCCACTGCAGCTGCTGGGCGGGCTGGACCCCGTAGACGGGCTGTGGCACCGCCGCCACCCCGGCCACGTACCCGCCCTGCTGGGCGCCCATGACGCCGTTGGGGACGCCCAGCACGGCCGCCTGCACGCTGCCCACGTAGCCAGCTGGGATGGCCAGGGGGGCCACCATGCCCCCGGCCCCGGGCTGGGCCACCATGCCCACCGAGGGGGCCAGCAGACCCCCCATCATGCTGCCGGACGGGGTCACGCCCGGAAAACTGGGATAGGCGGCGGCGGGATACGGGATCTGAGCCGGGGCCATGAACATCGCGCCTGGGGAGAGGCAGGGAAGGGAGCAGGGAGGAAGTTCGTTGTCCTGGAATGTCAGTTTTCCAATCCCAAACCCCTTCCAATCCCAAACCCCTTCCAATCCCAGCCCCACACTCAGCTGCTCCTTGTGTTCCCAAGAGAGGGGAGAGGGGGCTTTGGAGAGGGATGTGACAGGACACAGGGAATGGCTTCCCACTGCCAGAGGGCAGGGTTGGATGGGAGATTGGGAAGGAATCCTTCCCTGGGAGGGTGGGGAGGCCCCTGGCAGATTTACTGGATGTAATCAAATCACAACATATGCTTGGGTAGGGGGGAAAATCAACAGTGTTAACCAATTGTAGCTCAGGCCTGGCTTGGAGGAGCCAAATCCCAAGTTCTGCAGCAGTTTCTGCTGAAAAACAACATTTGTGGTAATCCCATTGTGGAATTGGGTGATGCTGGTTTGGTAACAGGCACGGGAATTCCCTCTGCTCTGCTCAGGGGCTTGTGGTTTTGGACAGAAGGGTTGGTGGTTTGTGTTGGTTTGAGCCCCAGGATTTGGGGTTTGGGACCAGGCAGGCTCAGCCCTGGGCCTGTCAGAGTGGGAATAGGTGGGATATTGGGAAGGGATCCTTCCCTGGGAGGGTGGGGAGGCCCTGGCACAGGGTGCCCAGAGAAGCTGTGGCTGCCCCATCCCTGGGAGTGTCCAAGGCCAGGTTGGAGCAAGCTGGGCTAGTGGAAGGTGTCCCTGCCCATGGCAGGGGTGGGACTGGACAAGCTTTAAGGTCCCTTCCCACCCAAACCATTGTGGGATTCTCAAAGACCACCCACATTCCCACATCCCTGTCAGCTGCCAGGACACCCCACCCACCCCAAACCAGCGTTGCCCACGAGCAGCTCAGCCCTGAGGTACCTTGGGCAGGCAGCTGGGGGGTCTGGGAGCCATATAGGGACAGGATGGAATCCTTGGAGAGCTGCTTCTTCCCCACTTCCTCCCCTTTGCCTCCGGGCTCAGGGAAGAGGTTCAGGTTTTCGGGAACAGAACCAGCACTTCCAGAGGTTGGCATCGAGCCAAGGACCTGTGACAGGGACAGGGATTAGGACAACATGTGCCCCCAGCCCCAGGGAGGGCACCAGGGGTCGGCCCCTCAGCCCTGCTCTGTGCAGGGACACGTGGCAGGACAAGGGCTCACAGCTTTCACATCAAAGAGGGCAAATTTAGATGAAGGAGAGTATTTTAGGAATTAATTGGAATTAATTCCTGGAAGTGTTCAAGGCCAGGTGAAACAGGGTTTGGATCAACCTGGTCTAGCAGAAGGTGTCCCTGCTCACTGCAAGGATGAGATGACCTTTAAGGGGCCTTCCCCCCCAAATTTTCCTGTGGTTCCATGACCCCACCAGGCCTTGCTGAGCACCAGCATTCCCTGCTCACCCTCCTGGAGTCTGAGCTTGATCCCACTGATGCAAAGAGGTCCAGGTCCTTCTCCAGGCTGCTGGGCCTGCCGTTGGTGACAGGGGTTGTCACGGGAGCATCTGGGAGAGACAGAGCTGTGCTGGCTGTCCCCACACTGGTTTGGGGACACCTCCTTCCCCTCCCTGCCAAGGTGCCACCCCATCCCACTGCCAGCACCTCCCTCATCCTTCTGGGCCACAAGAGGAGCTGGAGCAGGACTCAGAAGTGTCCTGTGTGTCCTGTTAACCTCAGAGTAGCAGTGTGTGCTGACCACAGAGCTGCTCCTGCAACACTCCAGGCACAAAACTGCTCCAGCATAAAGGAAAACACCAGGAAAAATGCTCCTGCTGCAGCACTGAGGGCTGTGCTTGAGCTGCACTGGAACAGTTCAAGCAGAACACTCCAGTCTTCCTACTGTTGACAGGGAAAATCACCACTAAAAGCTCATCAAATTCACCAGATGGGTTTAAAAAGTCACTCAAACCAGGGCAAAAGGGCTGGAAAGGCTCTTACCAAGTCCCAGCAAGTCCATTACTGGCTCAGATTTAGGAGAACTTTTTCTAGACTGCTGCATTTCTTCTTTCTTTTGAGGCTGGAGGTGGGGGAAAGAACACCAAAAGTCTTGATCAGATTTGGGGTTTACTCTGGTGTGTCTGAGGCTTTAATGAGATTAACCCTTAAAATCCTTTTTGGATGTAAGTGAAAGAAGTGAAAAACAAAAGTGGAATTCTCTTTGTTCTGCCAAAAAGAGAATTTCAGAGCAAATGTTACTGAGCTCTTCTATTGCCCCAACAGGTTGGAGCCCACTGTCAAATCCAAGCAGGCTCTTAAACTAGGGAAAAGGAGCTGCTCAGGCTGGAAAACTGAGCAGGGAATAGCTGGATTCCAATCTGCTCTGCAGTGCAAGGCAGAGAGCATCTGCTTAATATCTGGGTGAGCAGAGGAAAACAAGCTCCCACCAGCAGAGTGACTCAAAGCACCCACTGCTATGACTGAGGCCAGAAAAAATGCTCCCAGAGCAGGCTGGAGGTGCCTCCACCACTGATCCACCACCATCCCCTCTGCTCTTACCATTTTCACCTTCTCAAAGATGATGGGTTCCAGTTTTCTTTCCGACACGGGCTCGTTGCTCCTTTTCCATTTGTCATCCTTTTCTTTCTGTCAGGGAAAACAGACTGAGGTGAGGGGCAGAGCTCAGCATCACACCAGGAGGAAGTTCACACATGATGCTGTCACTGATGTGAAAACCCTCAGATGCAGCTCAAGAGCTGTATTTGAGCTCCAGATTTTTTTTATGTGTCCTGCTCTGAGCAAGGAACTGGACAAGACCCCTCAAAGATCTCCAATTTAAATTTTCTCTCCCTGACTGGC
>NW_020884940.1:857911-871513 GCF_003945725.1 Corapipo altera | reverse complement strand
AAAGACCCCTCAAAGATCTCCAATTTAAATTTTCTCTCCCTGACTGGGTGCAACCAGCCCTGGAGGAGAGATTAGTCACTGATCCAGGAAACACTGGAGCTGTATTTTCACACAGGCACTCCCAGGACAGACTGACATCCACCCCTGCAGGCTCAGGAGTGCCCAGAGACTGACCCTGAATGCACTGATGTCGATGCTCCTGTCCATGTATTTCTTCTTCTCGTATTTATCCCGGATGAAACTCTCCACAGCTCTTCAGCAGCTCGTTAAGGACAAAGGAGTCCAAAATAGAAGCCTTACGTGGTATTATTTGACAAGTAGGTACAAGGTACAGGCTGTAACTAAACTAATGACTGTTTAAAGAGCATTTCCAGCAGTAACTTTCTTAAAATAATTTAGTGCTGGATCCAAACCCCCCCTTTAGCTGCTCGATTTTTTGCCCTTGGGTTATTCCAAGCATGACAGTGCTATAAAAGGTGCATTAAATCAGGGCTTAGATTCTCAGAGTGTTTTCTTCACTGTTTTAGACTCACTCCTTGTCATCAGCACAGATTACAGTGGCCAGCACTGGATCCTGCACATAAAGAAGGACCTCAGGCACCAGCTTAAGACACAAAAAATGAGGGTGGAGAGGTGCTCCTATGGGGTTTTTTTGGGTTCATGTCACTCTACCCCTGTTCACTCAGCAACCAGAAACCCTCCTGGAAGGTAAAAGCTACAGCTCTTAAGTTTTCAGAAGCATTAAACCTTTTTATCATGGAATGGTTTGGGTTGGAAGGGACCTTAAGGATCACCTAATTCCAAGCCCCTGCCACGGGCAGGGACATCTTCCACTAGCCCAGGTTGCTCCAAACTGGCCTTGGACACTTCCAGGGATGGGGCAGCCACAGCTTCTCTGGGAAATTCATTCCTCACAGGGAAGAACTTCTCCCTAATACCCCATCCAACCCTGCCCCCTGGAAACAGTCCCTCCCCACCTTTCCTGCAGCTCCCTCAGGCGCTGAAGGCCACAATGAGGTCTCCAGTGAGCTTTGGGAACACTCAGCCCTTTGGAAAGCCCCACCCTTCCCACTTCCCACAGCTCCCAGGTGTGGAACAGCTCCCTGGGGTGACACTGGTGTCCCAGTTCTCCTCCCCCAGAGCTCAGCACCAATCCTCAATCCTTCCCCCCTCTCCTCAGGCTCAGGGGGGAGCTCAGGGGAGTTAAAACTGCTCAGCTCCTGCCAGGGGTGCAGCTCCAAAGCTCTGGCTCCCTGTTTTCCCCTGGAGAAAGGATGCTGGTCTGTCTGAGGTCTCCTGAAGTTCTCGGGCAGGAAGGCTTCGTAGAGCCGGTTTGCTTTGCCATTTCCCATCTCCTGCACACACTGGAAAAAAAAATCCAGAGAGCCCCTGAACTGGTGCATTCCCAGACATCAAAGCTCTCCCAAGTCCAGCCCTGAGGATTCCAGGCAGGGGTGGATTTCTGAGCCCTGTCTGGATCCAAAATCACTCTTCACCTGCCAGGGGAATCCTGGTGCAGCTGCTACCCCCAATCCCTCCAGCATTCCCACTTTTCCTCCCGGATCCAGATCCTCCTCCTCCTCCAGTCCCTTTTCCCCCAATCCCTCCAGCATTCCCACTTTTTTTCCTGGACCCAGATTCTCCTCCTCCTCCAGTCCTTTTTTCCCCCCAATCCCTCCAGAATTCCCATTTTTTCTCCTGGACCCAGATTCTCCTCCTCCTCCAGTCCTTTTTCCCCCAACCCCTCCAGCATTCCCACTTTTCCTCACCCAGTGCCTCCTGTACAATTACCCACTCCTAAGCACCACGGCCCAATATTTAGTCAGAGACAAGATAAATATCACATTAGCAGCCCCAAGTCCCTCTGGAAATCCAGGATTTGGCCTCAGGGAGAGGAGGAGGGGGCAGCAGCTCCAGGCAGCAGCAGCCCTTGGCAGTTTAACAGCACTTGCAGCTCATTTGTCTTTACCCTCTGAAATAATGACATTTTCCCATCCTAACATCATCTTCCCACTGCTCTTCCCACATCTTTGGGCTGCTCAGGCTCTGGCTACTCCCAAATTTATGGAGCCCCTCCTAAACCCCTTCCCCACCCCCCTGTATTCATTCCACCCCCATTACCTGGATCTGCTCCTGTGTCCACTGGTCGAGGTTGACAGATTTGACCCTGGATATGTGAACTCCCAGGTTCCTGTGGATCCCAGCACAGCGGATGCAGATGAACACCCCGATATTCCAGGAGGCCCATCGTGGCCCTGCAAAGAGACACGAGGGTTTCACCCCAATTCCACCCCCGTGGTTGCCTCGAGCAGCTCAGAAACTACCAAGTGAACTGGGACTGAGGTGTCTGCGTTCTCCTCCACGTCAGAAATCGGAATTAGGCAGCAGCAGGATGTTTAAATCCTTATATTTGGAGGTTTTCTTGCCTCCCTCTTCCATCCACGCCAAACAAATAGCTCTTAGAGAGGAAGAGGGAAGAAAACACCCACAACCCCCAGAGCTCTGCTTAGCCAGAAGTAACAGCCATGGCAATGCAAGTTTGTGCTCCTGCTTTTTTTCCTTCTCTCTCAGGTAACCTCCCTGCAGTGCAATCAGCTCCAGAACGCTCTCTTGCTGCTGCAGGAATGGCAGCAAAAAATTCCTCAGCGTGGGAATTGCACCACCAGCCTCAGGCAGGAAGGCCCAGCCGAGCCAGGAGAGCAGCACCAAGCCCAGGATTTGGCCCCCCCAAAAAAAAACGTGGAGCCCCAGGTTGCAATCCCAGCACACGAGACACTTGGTCAGTTCACTCCACAGTTTCCACAGCTCCCAGGTGGGAATTCCAAGTTCCACCCTGATCCCATGGTTGGCATGCAGCTGGGGCAGGCAGGAGAGCTCCAGGGTGTGTGTGTGGGGGGACATCATGCCAGGGATAAAAAAAAACAAACCACCACAAGGGAAAGATGATTAACAAGCTTAGATTTGTAACCCCCCTGCACCCAGGAAACCCAGCAGGGCATCACCCAGGGCTGGGCAGAGTCCACAGGTCCTCCCAGCCCTCAGTCCTGCTTTAAAGTTCATTTTTTAAAAAAAACCCTAACCCCCCTGGCTGGAGTTTGCAGCCAGCCCCAGTTGGGGTGTCCAGCCCTCACCACCTTTCACAGGGAAGGGGCCAAAGCCTGAATGAGGGACCTGAAAGCCTCCAACCAACTCTGCCAGCCCCTTTTTCCAGGCATTGCTGCAGAGGAAGAGTTATCCTGCTAAAATAGCAAAGCCTAAAGCTAATGAGAGTGAGGTGGGAGGGGGAAGAGGGGGGGGTAAGTGTAATTTCAAAGCCCTAAAAAAGCAGGGCTGTGTTTGAGGCTCTGGATATGCTGTGAACAGTTTAATTCCTATTTATGGGGAAAGTCTGGAGCATCCTGAGGGCTTTGGGGCTGTTAATGCAAACCCTTCCAGGACAACCTCTAACTTACCTCCAGTACCTGTTCCAGGGAACTCATGATTTAAAAAAAAAAAAGCTTTTATTAAGTCTTCTGGCCTTTCCTGCCATCACTGGCTGCTTTTTCCCTCAAGAGTGGCCCTTGAGAACGATATTAATTTAACAGAGCTGATGAATTCAGATCCCAGTTTAGGAACAGCTCCTGGTGAAGACCTGATTAAAAGCACACCCTTGTTCATTTATTATACCCACCAGAACCTGGGATTGACTCCATCACAGCAGAATCCATAAATTTAGCATGTTAAACAGTAAGGACCTGGAATAAAAGCCTCGCTCAGGGTCAGCCAGGATCCCTCCCTGGGTTCCCACAGGGAATTCTCTCCCAGCCACACCATAACGTGAGGCTGCAGGCAGGATTAAGCCTGAGAGTCAAGGTTAGATTTAAACTCTGGATATATTTAGCCTTTATAGGACTAAAAGGATTAATAGGCAGATACTCCAGCGGGGCTGGAGTAATCAGCTCACTGTTGTCACATGGAGCCACCACAACCTGCCACCACCAACATGACTCAGGGGTGCAAGTGGCACTTCAGTGGCACTTCAGGGGCTGGAACAGCAAGGACTGAGTGCAGGACTAACAGCTGCACTGCTAAATCCCAGCTCTGGGTGACCCCCAGGGTGGAGAAGCCTCAGTTATGCCAGGGAATATTTAAAAAAAAAAAAATAAAAAAATTAATACACGGGCTTTCAAAAATCCTCCCAGCAGGTGGTTGGGCTGTATAAATACATTATTGGGTTGTATAAATACATTATACAACAGAGGGGGGAGCTCCTCGCTGCTGATATTCTGGGTGTCCTTGCTGAGCCAGGAGGTGCTACAAGAAAGGCTTCAAATCTGTGGATCTGCCACTAAAATAATCCCCCTGGCTCAGACTGGGCTGGGCAGGGCTTTGGGGGTATTTCCCCACGGTTCCACATCTGGTTTCAAGGTGACAGACCCGAAAAAAAAAAAACCCAGGTGGCATTTGCAGATGGGAGTTCCATCACATGCTGCAGCATTTGACTCCCCAAAAAACGAAACTGTGCAGAAAATCCAGTGACTGAGGGGGGGGAAACACCCTGGTTGGAGCAAAGGGGAAAGTTTTTCAGAGAAAAATGGGTTTTTATCAGTAAATAAGGACAGAACAGCGTTAATCAGCATTGCTGGAGTTGCCCTGGGGCACTATCACCCCTTGCAGCCTCTGGGCACACCCTGACACTCACAGGGAATCATGGATTTATCTCCAGGAGGTTTGGGGACACAGTAACAGAAACTTTCAGCTCGTTAAACCATTAGAAAGAACCATTAAAGAAGTTGTTCCTCCCGTGAATACTCTGGTTGATGTTATAAAAACAGTCCCCTCGAGGCTGAGCATCCTCAGAGCCACCAGAGCTGGAGGGTGAGGTGGAAACTCCCTTCCCACATGGAAAATTGGGGGGTTGCCCCTATGACAACCAGTATCAGCCACTCCTGGGGCTGTGTTTCAGCATCAGGGCTGATTTTAACACCCGTGGAAAAGGAAGGCTCTGGCACCAAGCCAGCTGGGCAAAGCCTGTCCTGCTGTGCTGTCCCTGTGCCTCAGCTCACACCTGCACAAATCCCTCCTGGATCCAACAAACCCACACTTCTGAGCAAGAATCCAAGGAGATTTCAGAGGCCAGCTATCCCCTCAGCCCTGGCACCACACTGAGGTCAGATCAGACCACCCTGGGCATGTTCCCAGCCTGGCAGTGGCTGCAGGAGGATCACCAGCTCCAAAAGCATCCCCTGCTCAGCCAGCCCTGATTTTACAAAGCTGCACTGAGCACTTGGGTGGATTCCTGAGGGAGGATGCACCAGCCAGAGGCTCAGCTGCCCAGCCAGTGCTCCAGGAGACACTTCCACAGCCTGTTTTACATCCCAGCCTGTCAAAATAAACACCACATACCAAGCTGGTCACACCAGCTCCCATCTGAGCCACAAGTCATCAATGCTGCAAGGGCTGCTGAGTGCTCTGAATTACTGAAAAGGCTCCCAATCCCCTCAAAAACCCCAGCACAGCCTGAGGAGTCCACTTCAAGTGAGTCACTCGCTCTGAGTTCACCCCCCTGAGTGGTTTTAACTGAGAAATCCCGAGGGGATTCACTCCTCTTTATTCAGGCCCCAGATTTTGGCTGAAGCTCCCCCTGCAACTTTCTGCAGCAATAACCCCTCCAGAAGGCATTTAAAAATAAAACAGAAGCTGGCTGCAAAAGCC
This sequence comes from Corapipo altera, assembly GCF_003945725.1. Classification (NCBI taxonomy): domain Eukaryota; kingdom Metazoa; phylum Chordata; class Aves; order Passeriformes; family Pipridae; genus Corapipo; species Corapipo altera. The sequence continues at coordinate 865,819 of NW_020884940.1, read as the reverse complement.
ACTGCTCTTTTGAGAAGGAGGGTCAGGAAAAAAATAGCTGCTTTCATGGGCAGGAAGGAGAGAACATCACTGTTCAGAGCCTGAGGAAATATTCCCAGTGCAAACAATCCCTGCCTGGGAGCATCCAGGGAAACATTCCCATGGATCCCACTAACATGGGTTGGGATACAGCATCATCCAGCCATCCCTGGAGCATCCCCAGGGAGAGGAAGGAGTGGGATAATCCCTGGGAGGTGACTGTTCCACCCTCCCTCACGCTGGGCCGTGGAGGTTCCTGATCCAGCCCAAGCTGGGAAGTCCCACTTTTTCCAGAGCCAAATGAGGAACCACCCAAGGATCCAGGAGCTTCCTTTGCCTCGTGGTTTCCTCGTTCTGGAAGGAGGTTGCTTAAGGACTTGGTGACACTGTGACAAAGCCTGTCTTGCAAAACAACTTCCTCTGCCCTTCTCTGGAAGGTCTGTTGTGCAGCTCAGTGTTCCAGAGCCTGGGGGAACAAGGGAAACCCTAAAAAAAACCCCCAAGAGCTCAAAATTCTGCTGTGGCACAGGATATTCTGGGGTGGAAGGGACCCTCGAGGCTCATCAAGGCCCAACTCTGACAGGGATGGCTCATCCAGGGATCAAACCCTTGGTGTTCACCAGCACCAGCCTCAGCTCAGGTGGGTTCAGTCATTAACACAGATTAATTGCAGGTTAATTACTCACCTCAGAAGGCTCAGATTTGTGAATAATCCCTGTTGCACCCCCAGCTTTAGTCCCAGCCTAAGGGATCTGTGCAGCTTTCAGGGACCCAGTGAAACAGGGGGTGCACAAGGCACCTTCTCATGGATTAAATGTTGGCAAAATTCTATTTTACACCATCAGAATTCAGCTCAGTGACAGTGTGACCTCCCATCCTGCTGCTCTGTTTATTTAGGCACAGGGGTGGTATTTACCCACCACCTGAATTTTTTGCATTTCATGGCAATTCAGGCCCCCTTGAAACCTGCAACTCGCAGGATTGGCTGGTGTGTGGTTTACTCAGCCAAAAATTCAACTTTATGGAGCTCTTTGAAGGAAAAAAGGGTTGTCTGGGGGGCTTTTCTTTGTCCTTTTTTTTTTTTGTCCTCCCTCAGTAATTATATGGGAATTATAGGAAAAAAAATATAGGAAAAATATATATAGGAAAAAATATACATAGGAAAAAATGTATATAGGAAAATCTATATAGGAAAATCTATATAGGAAAATCTATATAGGAAAATCTATATAGGAAAATCTATATAGGAAAATCTATATAGGAAAATCTATATAGAAAAAATATATATATAGGAAAAATATATATATATGGGAAAATATATATATATGGGAAAATATATATATATGGGAAAATATATATAGGAAAAATATTTATATAGGAAAAAATATATATATAGGAAAAAAATATAGGAAAAAATATATAGGAAAAAATATATAGGAAAAAAAAATAGGAAAAAATATATAGGAAAAAATATATAGGAAAAAATATACAGGAAAAATATACAGGAAAAATATACAGGAAAAATATACAGGAAAAATATACAGGAAAAATATACAGGAAAAAATATACAGGAAAAAATATACAGGAAAAAATATACAGGAAAAAACATACAGGAAAAAACATACAGGAAAAAACATATAGGAAAAAACATATAGGAAAAAACATATAGGAAAAAACATATAGGAAAAAACATATAGGAAAAAACATATAGGAAAAAATATATATAGGAAAAAATATATATAGGAAAAAATATATATAGGAAAAAATATATATAGGAAAAAATATATATAGGAAAAAATATATAGGAAAAAATATATAGGAAAAAAAAAATAGGAAAAAAAATATATATTAACCACCATTTGCAGGAAGAGCCAGAAGCAACTACAAGGTTGAGAATATTCCCTCCAACAGCTTCCAGCTCTGCCTTAAAAATCTTCTTGGTCGATTGGCAACCAGGACACTCTTCCCCAAAACCATGGGGTACCTCGCTGGCCAAGTCCCACCAAGCTGCTTCTGGCTGCGTTTCCTCTCAGAACAGGCTTGAAATCTTCCAAAACCACCCAATATTTGAGGGCCTTGGAGGCAGCATTTCAGTGCAGGGCTTATCTCTGGAACCATCCCTGGGCTGTGGTGAGAGCAGCACAGAGGAGGGAGGTGGAGGAGAGGAAAAAGGATGCTGTGAACAGCAGGGTGGGGCCTTCCTGCTGCTGCAGAAAGGGATGTTTTCACTGGAGCCAATCAACCATGAAAGGGAACAATTTTGAGCAGTGACACGACAGCAATCCAGGCAAGAGGACTGGGTGACATCACCAATATTGATGATGACACAGCCTGAAAATATATATATATATCTCAATCCATGTCCTTCCTGTACCACTTTTAACCAAAACCACACACCAGCCAATCCTGGAAGCTGCAGGTTTCAAGGAGGCCTGAATTCCCATGAATTACAAAAAATTCAGGTGGTGGGTAAACACCAGCCCTGTGTCCAAAAGCAGCTGTGAACAGCAGCAGGATGGGAGCTCTCCCATCACCACACTGAGTTGAATTTTGCTGCCATTTAATCCCTTGCAAGATGTTTGTTTAATTCATCACTTCACCTTAAAAATACTTAGACCCTATTTTCCAATTTCCTTTGAGTTGTGGAGCTGTTAAGTCCTTAAAATACCTCCTAAAAGAGGAAGGAGTGGCAGGTCCTGGGTCACTCTTTGTTGGATTGATAATCTGGATAATCTCTTCAATATCTGGAGCTGAACATGAACTGGTTTTCACTCTCTCTTGACATTCCTGAGGAAAGGGCATAACCTGGCCAGCAAGGAGTGGCAAAAACAGAGGTAAAGAATTTATTAAAGCACTGAATGTCCAGTCCCAGCACAGGTAAATCCAGCTCCACACTCCGTTTCTCTTCAGAGCTCCAGTCCTGGATTTCCTGGGACACGTGGAATGAGCACTACTGGGGATCAACCAGGAGGAGACCAAAGCTTTTCCTGACCCTCTGGCTGGTTTGAAAACCTCCCTGCATTCTGGAGGCTGAGCTCCCTTTGCACTGCAGAGCCTGGCACGGGAGCTGTGGGATTCCTTATGTAACTCCCCGCAGTTACTATAGGAACAAACTTCCCCTAAAGTTGCAGCCTGGCATTTTTGGAGCCTTGATTTCCACCCTGTGCCACCCTGCAGTGCCCAGGTGGGTGAGGACAGAGCCAGGACACCAGGGCCAGGTGGGATTATCCCTGTCACCTATTCCTGGCAGCTGTGGGGACACAAATCCACGTGTGACTCACAGCTCTGCGTGGTTGTTCTTAAAGGGGATCTTCCCACAGCTCTCCCCAGCACACACTAATTCCACAATAAACCCCCCCTGGTGCTTTCTGCCTTGCTGGAATGGTGAGTTACAACTTCAGGGGGGATTTGTAGGGTTGGGGTGGACAGAGGTGTGATCCCTCCCGGAGCCTCACACTCGGAATCACTCCTCAGATGGAGCTCACCAAAGGCTAAAGTCCATTTCTGAACATTTGCACTCAATCCAACTGAAATCAATACTTTTTTTTTTTTACACCCAAGACTCTCCTTTCAGACCTGCCTTTGGAAGAGCAGGACAGCTCCAAAGCAGAACCCTGGAAGATCACCCAGAACACCAGGGCTGCAGCTCAGGACTGAAATGAGTGTGCAAGCCCACGTGCATCCCTCTGGCAGCTTTCCTTACATAAGGCTGAGCCTTCTCCTCACACAAGATTCCCTGAGCCAAGCTGAGCAGTTTTAGTGCCACCACTGTGGTTTTTGGAACCTGCTGCACTGCTCCCAGAACCATCCTCCCCCCTCACATGCAGCTGTTCCACAGCTATTTAAAAAGTTACTCCTTGAACTGCTTTGACTGAAAAGGAAATTCAGCTGCGACTCAAGAGGCTGCTGAGGGAGGAGCTGAGTCACACAGATTTTTGGTAAAAACATGGTTTATATTAATATTAGTTTGGCTGGACTAAGCCAACTCCCCCCATACACGCTAATTCCCTCATTCCACTGGAAGTCATCCTTCCTTAACCACCTATTCAGCCACAAGCTCTCCATCCTGCTTTTCCTCCTTCCCATCCTCATATTTAACCACCTCTGGCCAGGGATTTTCACAGCTCTACCTGGTTTTTTTTGGCCAAGACTAAAGAATTAAATCAGGGTTTGGGTTGTGCTCAGCGACAGTTTTCCCATCTAACCGAGTTAGAAGGGGTGGATTTTGGCACAGAACCCCCAGGTCTCACAAGACAAGGGATCAAGGGAAGAGTCAGACAAACCAGGAGGAGCTCAGGGCAACCTTAACCGCTGGACACACACAGAAATCCTCGTGGTGCTCCCTGGGGAGGGACCTGCTGCTCCGACGTCCACAACGGGATCCAAGGAGCCTGTGGGGTGGATGGGACTGGAGAGCAGAGGGGGAGAGAGTTTGGGAGAAGGAGAGAATCAAACAGAATTAGCTGTAGGGTTCAGCAGACCAGCTGGAGAGTCAGAAATGCAGCAGAATCCAGTTAGTGCCACTCAACACAGGCATCCTGTGATCCCTGCGGGACATCGGGACGCTCCCAGCTCAAGGTCACACCACATCTCCTCTGCCCCCTCAGCCTCCAGGCTCTGGTGCTCAGCAGTGAATCTGCTCCCAGATGCTCCACACAGGCTGCTCAACAGCCCTGTTATCTGCAGGACACACACATGGAACCACAGCAGCAACAGGAGTGTCCTGGGAAGGGCCCTTTCCACGGGAAAGGCTCTGGGGGGAGAGATCCCACCTGGGGGAGCAGCAGCTGTTCCTTCAAGGGGATTGGTTCAAGTGGTTCAAACAGCAAAGGCCTTCAACAAGAGGGTTATGACAACTCAGCTCCCCCTACTCTGCTCTGGCACAGGGGGAATCCCCCCTGTGCACCCACTCCTGCTCAGCCCTCCCAGTTCCCCCGGGCAGGAGGTTTGCAAAGAAAAGAGGAAGCAGCAGCAGAGAGATCTCACCCCACTTCCTCCCAAACGAGCAGCACTGCAGGGTTTGTTGCTGCAGAAGCAAAAACACCCTGAGATTTCCCAGAATGGGTTGGGAGGGACCTTAAAGCTCATCCAGTGCCACCCCCTGCCATGGGCAGGGACACCTCCCACCAGCCCAGGTTGCTCCAGCCTGGCCTGGAACACTTCAGTCACCCGAGCAGATGAGCAGCTTTGCTTCCAGGTATCCCTGGAAGTGCTGAGAGGGACCATGTGGAGCCAGGAGACCCCACGTGGCCTCCCCCCAGCACAGCTTTCCTTACTGGGAAAGGAAATTTCAGAAATTTAGATCAAATAAAGTGTTCTCTTCGCCCTGCACAGGCCCACCTGGGGCTCACTCCCATGTCCAAAGGGGAACCTTGCCGTTATTCCAGGAGGAACATCATTATTCCAGGAGGAACACTGAGCCTTTCTTGCCATCACTGCTCCTCAGAGTGCCCCTGGGAGAGCACCACGCTCACCACAACCCCCAAAACTGCCCCAAAAGATGCCCTGAGTGGCAGGAACTACCCAGAGCTGTTGGCAGAAACACCTCCTGTGGCCACACACCCCCTCCAGGAGGGGATTTCCCACCTCCAGGAATCTCATTAGTGCAGTGGCTAATTGTGGGATCGGATAACTCAGTGGATAATTATTGGATCAGATAACTCAGGACAACCCCAGGACTGATGCAATCCCTCTTCCCAGCCAGGAGCTGCTTCCAGCTTTGGTGGCAGGGCTGAACCCCTGAACCTTGCCTTAATGACAATCTTTACAATAATAACAACAATTAACTGGCATTCTGCACTTCCAGGATGCCCTGGGAGCAGCTCCACCATCACATTCCCCCTGGAGCTGGGGGGTGGAATTTGTTCCCCTTTTGGGGCTGTCTCGTGCCCCAGAAGACAAGATAAAGCAGCTATTTTTGCCCTCAGTGCTGGCTCGAGGTGCCAAGAGATAAAGGACTGGCACGTGAGGGGAACATCTGCCCTCTGCCAACCCAGGTGTGGAGCAGGAAACCCATCTCTGAGATAAAACAGGTTCTTGGGTTGAGGTTACTGCAGGTCTGGGGTTTTTAACAGCAGGGTTGAAAACAAACCCCACATTATAATATTTCTGTGTTGCTCAGAGGTGCTCTGCAGTTTTTAGGGGTCACACTGAGGTGACCAAGTCTCCTGTTTACAGATGGATTTAAAGGCAGTCCCTCCTCCAAGTTCATTTCCAGCAGCTCTTGGGGAAAAAAAAAGGCTCAAGTCCAGATCTCCAAGTGATTATAATGGCTCATTAAAACAGGATTTTAGGCAACCTTAACTCTTTTGCTACAGGAAAACAAGCATTTCCCAGCAGTAAGTGCAGAACAGAATGTGCATCACCAGGGGACAAGTAAATAGTTTCATTCCTTTGTTTTGTCTCCTGGAATTCAAACAGTTAGATACCAGTTCCTCTCTTACCCTCTCCCACTCCTTTCTCAGACAGGTCAGGATCACAACAGGCCTTGAAATCACAGAGACACGGGATGGTTTGGGCTGGGAGGGATCTTAAAGCTCATCCAGTTCCTCCCCCAGGGCAGGGACACTTTGCACTATCCCAAGTTGCTCCAACCTGGCCTTGGACACTTCCAGGGATGGGGCAGCCACAGCTTCTCTGGGCAACCTGTGCCAGGGCCTCCCCACCCTCCCAGGGGAGAATCCAGTGGAAAAGGAAGCAGAGGACAAAACCCTGGCATTCCTGCAGTGGTCCATCATTCCAGGGTGATGCCACAACTCCTTTTTCCTCACCCAGTGTCCCTTCGCACCCCGGTCGGGTCAGGACCAGCCCCGGGTGACAGGATGTGACTCCCCAGCTGGAATTCCCTCCCCAGTTACACAACAGCTGCTTTCCAGGTCCCTCTCCACCCCGAGGAGAGGCTCCCACATCCTGAGAGCTGCTGAATTCCCACGGGGAGCTCCCGGGCTGTTCCCTCCCCATCCCCCCCCCCCCCCCCGAGCTCGGGGCACCGGGAGCCGCTTCCAGAGGCACCGGGAGCCGCTTCCAGAGGCACATCCCGCTGGGACCCGCAGCGAGCCCGACCCCGCAGCGGCCAAACCTGCCCCTAGTCGAGGTTTTTTTAACCCCAAACCACCGCGCTCTTCCCCCCAAAATCAGCGCGTTCTTTCTCAAAAGAACACCAGTCTTTCCCCCCCCCCCCCAAAACCAGCGTGTTCTTCCCCCAAAACCACAGGGGTCCTCCCTCCAAAACCAGCGTGTTCTTCCCCAAAAAACATCACTCTTTCCCCCAAAACCAGCGTGTTCTTTCCCCAAAAAACATCGCTCTTCCCCCCAAAACCACCGTGCTCTCCCCCCAAACCCCCCCCCCCCCCCCCCCAAACCCCCCCCAAACCGCCGGGGCAGCACCGTTGTGACCGCACCGGCCCAGTGGGGTCGGGCTCGAGCTCGGCGGCCCCGCCGGGGGTGTCCCCGAGGGTGTCCCCGAGAAGACACCGGAGAAGCCCCGAGAAGCGACCGCGGCGGGGGTGGGGGGGGCACCCAGGGGGGGTGACACCGGGGGGGGGGCGGGGGGTGACACCGGGGGCGGTGCCAGCGGTCGCCCCGCGCTACCTTTGGCCTGGCAGTCGGCGCAGAACTTGTTCTCGTCCTCGGCCAGCAGCCCGGCCAGCACCGCCTGGTACCGCTCCACGTCCCGCACCGACTTGCCCGTCATGGCGGGGCCGGCGCTGCCGCCCGCGGGTCACGGCCGGCGCCGCCGCTTCCGGCTTCCGCCCGGGGGCGGGGCTTCGCCGCGGGGAGGAGCCAATCGCCGCCCGCGCCCCCGCGGCACCGCCCCCACCGCGCGCGCCGACGGCCCGCCCGCCGGGGATTGGTTGGCGGCGCGACGGCGGGAGCCAATGGGAGAGGGCG
>NW_020884940.1:848048-857511 GCF_003945725.1 Corapipo altera | reverse complement strand
GAATGGGGGGAATTTGGGGGGAATGGGGGAATTTGGGGGGAATGGGGGGAATTTGGGGGAATGGGGGGAATTTGGGGGGAATGGGGGAAATTTGGGGGGAATGGGGGGAATTTGGGGGGAATGGAGAGAATTTGGGGGGAATGGGGGGAATTTGGGGGGTTTGAGGAATGATGGGAATTTGGGGGGAATGGGGAGAGTTTGGGGGGAATGGGAGGGATTTGGGGGGAATGGGAGGAATTTGGGGGGAATGGAGAAAATTTGGGGGGAATGGGAGGAATTTGGGGGGTTGGGAATGGGGGGAATTTGGGGGGAATGGGGGGAGTTTGGGGGGTTTTGAGAATGGGGGGGATTTGTAGGGAATGGGGGGAATTTGGGGGGACTGGGAAGAATTTGGGGGAAATGGGGGGAATTTGGGGGGGTTGTGGGGAATGGGGGGAATCCGGGGGGAATGGGGGGAATTTGGGGGGTTCAGGGGTGATGGGGTCAGATTTTGAGGAGCTGAGGAGTGTGCAGGGGTCCTGACTCTGATTTGGGAGGGCTGAGGAGGGCGGGGGGGGGCTACAAGGGGTGCTGGGTGGGAGTTCTGGGAGGGCTGAGGGGTGCAGGAGTGCTGGGTGGAGGGGTACAGGGGTGCTGGCCATGGGGGTATAGGGAGTTTTGGGGGTCTGGGTGCCGGGCTGGGACACGGGGAGAAAGACCAGGAGAGGAGATCCCAGCCTGGAGTCCCGACTGGTCCATGTGCTGGGATGGCATCGCGCCCACTGGGGAACATACCCAGCACTGCTCTGCCACCCCTGACCCGTTCCTGGGGGCCCTTGAGCCCCCCCAAACCCGATGAATCAGCGGCTCATTGCGGAGCCTTCGAGCTCCGGGAGGAGGAGGATGAGGAGGAGGAGGAAGAACTCGCCGGGATGAATCATCCCGTGTTCCCGGGAGCTGGGGGGCGGCTGCCGGCACAGGCAGGAGCTGTGGGGGGGAGCTGGGCACTGAGGGGGGTGCGTGGGGCACCCATCCCCCATGGACACCGCCCTCGTGCTCTGCCAGGGCTGTGGGGGACAGCGGGGTGACCCCCGGCACAGCCCCCCTTCCCCTCCTGGTGCCACACTGGGGGCATTGCTGGGGGCAGCCCCAGGGGCTGCACGGGGCTCCCGGGGGAAAATTTGGGGCAGAAACCTCCCCCAGCACCCTCCCGGGGGTCAGAAATCCCGGCAGGAACCGGTTCCCAGTGCTGCACCCAGGCCTTGTGTGGCATCGTGATGGGGACAGCGCAGGGACACCCTGGGGGTGCCCACACACACATCCTGGCCGGGACCTCCCAGGGCAGCAGCTCCTCGGCTCATCCCGCTCCTCTCCCAGCCCCGTGTCTGTGCCAGATCCTCGCCACCATCGTGCCAACCCCCCTGTCACCATCCAGCCGTGGAGGAGCCCAAAATAGCCCCGGGCTCACCTGGAGGGGGGCGGGGGGGCCAGGGCTGCCGCCTGCCCTCATCCCACTGCTCCATATTAATGAGCTCCTTCCTCCTCCTCCTCCTCCTCCTCCCCCCGTCCCTCCCGGTGTCCGGCGGTGCCGAACCCGAGCTCAGCGACACGAGCCCACCCGCGCTCGGCTCCGGCCGCCCTCGCCATGGCCGGGGGTCCCTCGGTGTTCCAGCTCTGGCTCGTGCTCCAAACCTCCTGCCTCTGCCTGGCCCAGCTCGTAAGTCCCGTGCTCGATCCCGCTCCGCTCCGGGCTGGGATGGGGCTGGAGAAGGGATGGAGAGGGGCTGGATGGAGAGGGGACGGTCGCCGTCTCCCCCGTCGCAGCGCTGAGAGCCCCCGCGACTTTTGGCTTCTTTTCCCAGCACCTTTCCCTTGCTTTTCCCAGCAATGGGGGATTGGGAACAGACCCCAGCCGGGATCCACCGCCCCGACCCACCCGGGACCTCTCTGTGCCAAAAGCCCCGCGGGAAGAGGGGGCTTGGAAATCTGGGACTTCTTGGCTGAACAAGCTCAGTTTTATTTTCCCCCTCCACCCTTTCCCTCCCCAGCAGCCGCCGGATCTGCTCCCCATCACCTGGGAAAGTGTCCTTCTCCTTTCCTGGGATGTGCTGCGACTTCGGACTGAGGGGGGTCAGACCCTCCCAGGGCTGCCCCGGGTGGGGGGAACACCAGCAGTGGGGATCCTGGGGGTCCCGGTGGACTCTCCGAACTCACCCAGGGACAGGAAAAAACGGATTGGGAAGAAGGGAAGGTGTCCCCCCGCTCCTCGGGGTGAGCAGTGCAGAGGAAGAGGCAGAGTTCCCCCTGGGAGCCCACCTGGGAGAACTCTTCCTGCCTCGCAGGGATGGGGGGTAAAATCTGGTTAAACCCCAAGATTTTTAGAAAAGATTTTGGAAAATCTTTCCACGCGGCTCCTGTCGGCACAGTTTGGGGGGCAGCTCCCTCCTAGAACAGCCCCCCGGGATGCCCGTGGGCTCGTGGTGCCAGGGGCTGGCCAGGGGAGCGGGCTCGGGGCTGTGGGAGCTGCGGGAACAAGGAACCATTTGGAAATCACTCGGGCAGGACAAAGGTGCCTTTCAGGGGCTCTCGCAGGGATCGGGACTCGCTCCCTCCCCGACCACAGGGTTTGATCCAGGGCTCTCCTGTTCCGTGCACAAACCAGCAGCTCCCCTCACCCCTATATATTCATATTTATTATTTAAAATAACCCACCCTGGGGGGCCGCGGAGGAGCCGCAGGAGCTGCAGCCCAGCCACGTCTGGTTCCCATTTCCAGGAACGCCGCGGGTTCCGTCTCCAGGACTGGGATCTCTTCCCCCCCAGACTCCCCGTTAGGATAACAGAGGTTTCTTTGCAGAGTCCTCTGCAAACCTGCGGGCCGGGGCCGGGCCCCGGGAGCTCTCCCGCCGCTCCTCAATGGAGCTTTTGTGCAGAGCCGGGAGCGGGGCTGCGGGACACGGGCACCGAGCCAGCCCGGGGCAGGGGGACAGCTCCCGCCGAGGGCCGGGGGTCCCCAACTCACCCCGGGGCTGCCGGCCCCCGAATCCTGCCAGTGCTCCCAGAAATCCCGCTCTGAGCCAAGGGGGGGCCTTGGCAAGTGGTGTTAACACCCCGTGGAGACCACGCTCCGTCTGGGCAGGAGCCCTTGAGGGTGCCAGGGAAGGAGGGGGCAGAAGTGGGGTAGAAATGCTGCCATCACCCCATGGAGATCCCACCCCATTGGGGCAGGAGCCCCTGAGGGTGCCAGGGAAGGAGGGGGCAGAAGTGGGGTAGAAATGCTGCCATCACCTCACGGAGATCCCACCCCATTGGGGCAGGAGTCCCATGGAACCAGGGCAGGAGGGGGAAGAAAAGGGGTAGGAAACGAGCAGGGGATGAGGAGCTGGAAGTGCCAGGGAAGGAGGGGGCAGAAATGGAGTAGAAATGCTGCCATCACCTCATGGACATCCTGCTCTGTTGGGGCAGGAGTCCCATGGAACCAGGGCAGGAGGGGGAAGAAAAGGGGTAGGAACTGAGCAGGGCACGGGGAGCTGGTGGTGCCAGTGTGGGGGAGATGTCCTGGATTTCCCCATCCACGCCCTGGCCGGGGGGCACAGCGAGGATCCCGCAGAGCTGGGCCAGCCTGGGGGTCTCCCTCCATCCCGGTGGGTCCCCAGCACACACCAGCGGCTCCCACTGTCCCCCAGCATATCCCGGGGTGCCTCTGCTCCTTCCTGACGTGGATCCCATCCCTCTTCCCCCCTAGAGAGGGCCACCGGGCCAGCCCGGCCCGAGAGGGCCCCCCGGTCCCCCAGGAGTGCCGGGAGCGGACGGGATTGACGTGAGTAACCGGGAACCTGAGGGAGGCAGGGAGGGAGGGAGGGAGGGGAGCCGCGGCACAAAGAGGGACATTGTGTGGGGCGGAGGCTCGGCCAGGGCAGGGGATGCCGGTGCCGTGGGATTCCTGCTCCGTGTGAGTCCCGCTGCTCCTGGGCTGCGGCACACGGAGCATCCCCGGCTTCTCCTGCAGCCCCGGGCAGCAAAGGTGGCACAGGGAGCACAGCTCCTGCACTGAGGGCTCCGTCTCCAGCCACAGCTGCCCCCGGCCTCCCGAGCACCTTGGAAATTGGGGGCTGAAGTGGTTTTTGAGGAGGTTTGGGTGCTCCCCTGTCCGGGCAGCAGAGGATGCTCGGGGAGGGGGTGGCTGCAGGGTCAGCCCAGAGGTGCCCAGTGAGGGGGGGAGCCAGGGGGGGCTGCTGGGGAGCAGGACACCCCAGTGGGGTGCCCTCAGAGTGGTGATGTGGCCGAGGGCTGTGCTGGGGGGGCTGTGGCTCCAGATCCTCCCCCAGGCTGTGGAGTGGGGGCCCGAACAGAGGGGAGATCTGTGAGCCAGCAGAATGTGCCCTTTCTCTGGGATGTACCCCCAAGTGTTATTTTAGTGCTATTTATACCCAGAACAGCCACAACCTCCCCCCCCAACCCCAGCACAACCCTCCCAAAACCCCAACACAAGCCACTCTTCCCAACCCCAGCCCCATCCCAATTCCCCACCTGGCTGTGGAATCCAGCATCCCAGCTGGATTGAGCCCCCCTCTGGCTTGAGGAGGGGGACAACGACGCTGAGCCCCCCACCCTGGGGGGTGATAGGTCCCTTTTACAACCTCCTTCCTCTCCCCAGGGTGACAAAGGCCCTGCTGGAGCCCCGGGCTCCCCGGTGAGTACCTGCCCTCCCCCCAGCTCCCCGCTGCTCCCCCTCCTCCCAGAGAAGCTCCTTCCATCCTGCCCCTTCCTCTTCTCTCTTCAAGGGTGTCAAGGGGGACCCCGGAGCCCCCGGCCCCGATGGACCCCCAGGGAAGCCGGGCATCGACGTGAGTACCCCCCTCCTGCCCCCCCTGTGGGGTCCCTGCCCGCAGCAAACTCTTCTTACTGTGTCTGTCCCACATCAGAACGGGCCAAAATCTTTGGAATCACAGCAGAGCCCAGGCAGGGCTGGTGCCACCCCTTCCCACTGCCTGGGCACCCAAAAGCACGTCCCCCTGCACTCCAGGCAGGGCAGAGCTGTGCCAGGGTAGCAAGGACATGGAAAGGGTACTTGGGCATGGAAAGGCTTTTCCTTGTCCCTTGCTGCTGCTGCTGCCCTGTGCCCTCACTGAGCTCTTGTTTCCTCCAGAACAAACCTGGAGCAATCCCATGTCCCCTCCCCGGCACCCATGAGGTGGCATCGGTGACTCCACCACTGTCCCCTCCCTGGCACAAGCAGAGTCACCACAGAAGTGGTGGCAGAAAGGGGACAGAGCTGTCACCTCCCCCTGCCTGGCTGCTGTGATGGGTCAGTCCCATCACCAGGTCCCCTGGGTTGGGTCTCAGGGGTGTGTGATGGGTGCCCAGGGAGGGTTGGGTGGGCTCCTGCCTCATGCCCAGGTCAGTGCCAGGGACTTACCTGCTGATCAGAGGGAAACCCGAACTGCAGGCTCCTCTTCTGTGCCTCTGATGGCCCTTCATGAATCTTTGGGAGTTTAGTTATTCTTCAATAATAAATGAATAGAGAGAAATAACTGTCACTGTGAGCATGGATTATTCATCCAGCTGGATCTGCCTGCAAAGGGATTTGGCTCCTTCCATGGGAACAACCCCAGGGGCTGGGAATAACCTCCAGGGTCTCTCCTCTTGCAGGGCCTGACAGGAGCGAAAGGGGAGCCAGGACCCATTGGAGCACCAGGAATTAAAGTGAGTGAGGGGCTGCTCTGGGGCAGCTTCTCCAGGCTCCCACTTTCCTTGGCTCCCACCTTCCCCTCTCGGAGCCAGCAGGGACCAGGAACTGGTGATGGAGGTTCTGGCAGTGAGGGGGCACCAGGGCTGGGTGAGGGAGGGGGGATTTTAGCAGCTGCCAGAGCAGACCCACCTGTTTCTGCTCCTGACTCTCCTCCTCTGCCTTGGCAGGGCCAGCCTGGACTTCCAGGGCCTCCAGGGCTCCCTGTGAGTATCTGCTGCTCCCAGGGGTGCAGGGGATGCACCCACTGCTGTCACACGTGGGGTGGGGGCAGAGCAGGACCATCCCCAGCCCCCCCAGCTGCCCCCTGGGTGGTGCTGTGGGCATCACCCTGCTGGGGACACGGATCCTGCAGGGTCTGGGGGGTTGGGGAATTCAGACCAACCCTCTTTCTCCCTCTTGCAGGGCCCCTCTCTGCCAGGACCACCCGTGAGTGCCACACTGGGGGGTTGGGGGGATGCCCAGGGATCCTGCCTGGAGTTGTGCTGGGGGAGCTCCAATCCCAGCACACCCAAAGGGAGGCCTGGGGGTGTGACCTCTCTCACTCAGGGGATGTTTGTCTTCTCCTTAAGGGGCTTCCAGGCCAAGTGGGGCTTCCTGGAGAGATCGGGGTGCTGGGACCCAAGGTGAGGAGTCAGGAGGGGACATGGGAAAACCTCCCCTCCCTACCCCAGGATCTGCCCCTCTGTCCCAGGGCTCCTGGGACAAACAGGGATGATCCTGGAATGTGGGAGGGTGGGACAGTGGGGCTGGAGGGGTGGCAGTTCTGTGCCACCAGCCGGGTCCCCTGGTGCCATCCGCCCTGGGGATGTCCCCATTCCTGCTGTGACATCCTGGCTCTCCAGCTCCATCACCCCTCTCCACCCCAGCTCTGGCAGCACCTGCCACCTCCCCACCCTGACATCTCCTTTCCTGGGTCTGTTCTTTCCCAGGGTGACCCTGGACCCGATGGCCCCCGGGGCCCCCCAGGCCCTCCAGGGAAACCCGTGAGTACCCCCTGGCCACCAACACCTTCTGCACGAGGGAGAAGCTCCCCCCAGGCTCAGCTCTGGCTCTGGGGCCAGGACCTGGGCTCTGCCACACCCCTCCCTCCTGGGAAATCATACTGATACCAACCCAGGGATGCTGATGGTCTCCTTCCCTCCAGGGCCTCCCGGGACACATCCAAGGACTGGAGGAAGGCAGTGCTGATATCCTGGTGAGAGCTGCCACGGCATCGTCCCTCCAGCAGGGCTCTGGCTGCCTGGAATACAGCCCCTCCCTGGAATTCTGTCCCTGGGGAGGAGCAGGGTCCCCAGCACAGCTGGGGTGTGAGCAGGGGGTCCCCTGTGTCACTGCTCCCACGTGGCACAGGAACCCGTCCTTCCCAGCACGGCTTCTCCACAGCCTCCAGGTCCTTCCCCAACTCATCCTGTGCTTCTTCCCCCCAGTGCCCGACCAGCTGCCCCCCAGGTCCCAAGGGCCCCCAGGGACTGCAGGGACTGAAGGTAAGGGAGCCCTGGAGCTGCTGGGGTGGAACAGGGACCGTCACCTCCAGCAGGTTGTGGCAGAGTGGAGGATCCATCCTCGCTCTGGAGCCACAGGGAGCTCAGGAGCTGCCCTGCTCCCCTGGGAGCACCAGGACACACGTTCACAGAGAGCCCTGGAGCCACAGGGAGCTCAGGAACTGCCCTGCTCCCCTGGGAGCACCTGGACACACGTGCACAGAGAGCCCTGGAGCCACAGGTGCCGTGGGAGAGGCCTCGAGTGGCTTCCCAGCTCCCACCAACCCTTTCCTGGGTGTGGGACCCTGTACCAAAGCCCCAGTCCCAGCCCTGCCACTGCCTCAGGAAGCTCCAGTGGGCACCCCAGGGTGGGCTGAGGTGGGCAGGGGGGCTCTCAGGACGCTGCCACAGCCCTGCTGCTCTGCCAGGGGCACTCAGGATCTTCTTCTTCCCCCACAGGGACACAGAGGCCGCCCCGGTGCCCTCGGGGAGCCCGGCAGGCAGGGGGGGCAGGTGAGTTCCCAGCACATCCAGGTGTCCCTGGGGCCTCTGGAGGAGCAGGGGATGGACCCAGGGGGAGAAAGGGGGGAAAAAAGGAAGAAAAGAGGTGAGAGAGGAAGGTGGGAAATCCAGGGCTGGCAGAGGGAGGGGTACAGGGTGGTCTTCCCAAGGTGGCTTCCTGGGCAGGGACACCTTCCCCATCCCCTGCTGGGTCCCAAGGGAGGGGGTTTTGTGTCCCCAGGGCAGTTTGTACCCCCACTCCCCCCCAACACTCAGTTCTCTCCCTGCCCAGGGCCCCAAGGGTGACGTCGGTGCCTCTGGAGAACAAGGAGTCCCCGGCCCGCCGGTAACACACTCCCCCCTCTCTGCTCCTGCACCCCTCCAGGGCCCCAAAAACTGGGGGTGCCCAGTTTGTGCTCGGCCCCAGACACCGGGGAGGTGACACCAGTGTGTCCCACACAGCCCTGGGGCTGCAGCAAAGCCTTCATCCCACCCATCTCCCTCCTCCTCCCAGGGTGTCACCATCTCTCCCAACAGAGACCTCAGCTGTTTCCATGGATAACTCCTGGGCCAGGACAAAGCTCTCCTGTGCCTCTCACCCCCCTCACCCCACCTGAAGGGGGGGTGCAGCCCCCAGCTCACAGCAGGGCCGGAGGGGGGGATTAAAGCTGCAGGAGCTCCCTGAGCACTTTGAAGATGAAAAGCAATTAATGGGCTGAGCCCTGGCTCCAGGGAAGGGCAGAACTGCTTTGAAGCAGAGCTTTGGCAGGGCAAGAGACTCCACTTTGGGCCCGTTGGTGTGATGGAATCGACAGCTGGAAAAGCACCTGCTGGGGGGCTGCAGGATTAGGAGGGGCTGGAACCCCTCGTGTTTGGCCAAATGGGCTGATTCCCAACCCCGGGGTTTGCTGGAATTGCAGCTTCCCCCTGGGCTGCTCCAGGGGGGCTTTCCAGCTAAACTAGAACTGTGCTTCCCTTCCCCACAGGGACCTCAGGGCCCCAGGGGGTACCCCGGGATGGCAGGACCCAAGGGTGAGACGGTGAGTGCTGCTGGGGGGGCTCGGGGGGGACCAGATCCCACGGCAGCCATTCCCAGGCTGAAAGTGTCACCAGCACGTTGGGCTGCCTTGGGGAGCTGGACCTGCCTCCTGCTGGGTGGGACTGGGGGTCGGGGTGCCAGGTATTGACCCCCCTGTGCTCTCTTTGCAGGGCCCTGCTGGGTACAAGGGCATGGTGGGGTCCGTGGGAGCAGCCGGGCGGCCGGTGAGTGCCCCCCCATCCACCCCCAGGGGCTCAGGGACCCCCCAGTTCCCTGCTCAGCCCTTGCCTTTCTTCCCTGCAGGGCAGGGAAGGCCCCAAGGGACCACCTGGGGACCCTGGTGAGAAGGGAGAGCTGGTAGGTGACCCCCCAGTGCTCCCCATGCCCCACACGGAGAGGGGCTCTTCCCAGGGTGCCCTCATCGGGCATCTCCTCCCTCTGCCAGCCCCACCCTCTGCCCCAGAGGCACACTGACCTCACACTTGCCCTCTCCTGCTCCAGGGTGGCCGTGGCATCAGAGGACCCCAGGGAGACATTGGCCCCAAGGGGGAGAATGTGAGTACAGCTGGTGGCACCTGTGCCAGGGCTGGGAACGAGCCTCTTCTGGCAAGGAGAAGATCCCTCTGTGTCCCACGCTGTGTCCTTGCACCTTGGCAGGGCTGAAGCCTTCCCTTCCCTTCCCTTCCCTTCCCTTCCCTTCCCTTCCCTTCCC
>NW_020884940.1:843617-848038 GCF_003945725.1 Corapipo altera | reverse complement strand
CCTTCCCTTCCCTTCCCTTCCCTTCCCTTCCCTTCCCTTCCCTTCCCTTCCCACCTCTTTTTGTCCCCCCACGAGCCTTTCAGGTGGGACAGAGGTGACCGAGTGACTCTCCCCCCTGTCGCAGGGTCTGCCGGGCATCGATGGCAAGGATGGCACCCCGGGTATCCCGGGGGTGAAGGTGAGCAGGGGCAGGTGCTGCCTGTGCTGGCACAGGGCACGGACACACCCTGTTCCTCGTGCTGGGAATAACAGGGATGGCAGGTGGGATAAGCTCCCAGCCCCTGGCTCCACTGCTGGCTGGTGGAGCGTGGCAGTGCCCCCCCTTTGCCCCACCCGTGACATCCTCTGTGCCCCTCCCAGGGCAGTGTGGGACAGGCCGGACGCCCGGGAACGCCGGGACACCGGGGACAAGCTGTGAGTGTTGTGGGGACCCCCCAAACTGGGCTGGCATCCCCTCACCCGTGGGGTGACACCCCTATCCCGGGTGGTGCCAGGGCCAGCGCCCAGCAGGGACACTGCTGGCAGTGCTGTGCCCAGGGTTTGAGCCCAGCTTGGTTTCCCCAGGGCTTGCCAGGCCAGCCGGGAAGCAAAGGTGGCCCAGGAGACAAGGTGGGTGACCCCCCCCCAGCACCCACCCCGTGACCCCACAGCTGCTGTGCCCTCAGACTTGTGCCCTCCCCACCCCTGCTGTCCCTGAGCCACCTCTGTCTCCCCACAGGGTGAAGTGGGTGCCCGTGGCCAGCCCGGTGTCACCGGTGCCCCAGGGCAGCTTGTAAGTACAGAATGTCACCGTGGCCCCCCCGGGCACAGCCTGAGGGCTGCTCTCTCTCTCTTTTTCTCTCCCTCTCTCTCTTTTCCCTGTTTCCTGTCAAACCAAAAGCATTACTGGGCAGTTTTATGCCCCCTCTGCCCCTCACTGCTCCAGCCCTGTGTCCATCACCTCCTCGGCCACCAGTGGCTGCAGGGGACAAGGACACGTCCCTGGGGAAGGATGTGATGCCCAGGGATGCCCGAGAAGTGCCCTGGGTGTTTGTGTCTCTGTTTCAGGGGGAGCCTGGCCCTCGGGGTGAGCAGGGCCCAGAGGGTGTCCCTGGGCTGAAGGTGAGTGGGGGGCACTGGGGGGGGGATGCTCTGGCTGTGCCAGGAGCTGCCCCTGACTGTGCCCTTCTCCTGGGTGTCCACAGGGTGACCGGGGCGAGCGTGGACCCGTGGGGCCCCCGGGGGAGCAGGGCAGAGTGGTGAGTTGTGCCCATGGCAGGGCTGGGCACTGGGGAGGGGCTCAGCCCGGGGGTCTGGGGATGCTGAGCCCTGAGGGGTCAGTGGGACACAGCTGGGACACAGCTGGAGCTCGCCTTTGATCCAGCCTGGGCTCAAGCCCGTGCCCATCCCGCTGGGTCTGGCTGCCCCAGGGGGAGGGATTAACCCGGGGCAAACAGCTCAGGGATTAGTGGCGCTGGGACCACGCTGGGTTTGCAGCCCCAGCAGGGACAGGAATTTCCTCCCAGCCCAGCGAGGGGAGGGAGGCTGTCCCAGCCCTCTGGGAGGCTTTCCCAGGGCAGAAAAATGGCCACAAACTTACCTTTTTTTCCGTTTTCCTGGGGACAGGATCCCATCCCTGGATGATTCTCCCTCTTGGCACAGCCTGGGGGGAGGCTCCTTCATCATTCTCTGCCCTGTTCCCCCTCAGAACCTGGATTCAGGGGAGGTTGGGATGCTGGGGGGGCAGCCAGAGCCGCTGGAGGGAACTGGGAGCTGCTCATGCAACCCATGGCCTTGGGGAGGATGCTCTGATGGGGGAGGAAGGTCTTTCCTTTGCCTCTTCTCACTCATTTTTCCCTTTTTCCCCACGTTCCCTTGATTCCCAGGGGCCAAAGGGTGAGCAGGGCCATCCGGGGATCCCGGGACCCCAAGGCTTGCCAGGAGTCAAAGGAGACAAGGTGAGTGCTCTGCCTGCTCAGGGCAGAGCTGGGGCTCAGGGAACGTGCCCTGAGCTGGGCTGAACCCCCTCTCCTTTCTCCAGGGCTCCCCAGGGAAAACTGGCCCCAAAGGCAGCGTTGTGAGTACATCCCCCCTGCCTGGGCTGAGCCCCTGTTTGACAGGGCTGGCTCCAAGCACCTTCCCCACAATTCCCTCACGTCCCCACGGAACTCACCGTGTCCAAAGGGGGGTTCTCCTGCAGAGGGGGTGGCTCCTGGTGGGGAAGGTTCATCTCTGCTGTTGCTTTTCCTTTAGGGAGACCCCGGTGTCCACGGCCTCGCGGGGCTGAAGGGAGAGAAGGTGGGTCCTGGCAGAGGGTTCCTGGTGTGGGGTGGGGGGACGTGGGTGGATGTGGGTCCCTGTCCCTGTGGGGTCTCCTGCCCAGCATGTTCCCACAGCAGCACACCCCAGGGGGGTCCACGTGCATCCCCCCCAGCTGCCTCTCCAGGGTCCTGCTCCCTCCCCATCATCTTTCCTGTGTCCTCTGTCCCCACAGGGTGAATCCGGAGAGCCGGGGCCAAAGGGACAGGTGAGTCCTGGGGGGTTTGGGGACCAAAGGGACAGGTGAGTCCCAGGGGGTTTGGGGACCAAAGAGACAGGTGAGTCCCGGGGGGTTTGGGGACCAAAGGGACAGGTGAGTCCCGGGAGGATCTGGGGGGCTCGGAGGGACCCTCAGCCCCAGCTGATCCTCCTGCTGCTCCCTGGAGCTGCCTCGTGCTGCACACGGGTGGCCTGAGGGAGTATTTTCCCTGGACTGGGCTGCAGTGACCACGCTCAGCCCTGGATCCGGGCTCAGCCCCTGCCTGCAGGGCTTGATATGGGGGATCTTTGGGGTCTCGGGGTGCAGCCCCTGTACCCAGGATGGGGCTGAGCTCCTGAGGCTTCTCTCCCTCCCTTGCAGCAAGGCATCCAGGGCGACCTGGGCTTCCCTGGCCCCTCAGGGGACGCAGGAGCACCAGGGGTGAGGGGCTACCCCGGCCCCCCCGGCCCACGGGGGCTGCTGGGGGAGCGTGGAGTGCCAGGGATGCCCGGCCAGAGGGGCCTAGCAGTGAGTACCCCCTGCCCCACACCCCCCTCACCTCCTGCCACCACCAGCTCCTCCACTCCTGCAGGGGAATTG
This sequence comes from Corapipo altera, assembly GCF_003945725.1. Classification (NCBI taxonomy): domain Eukaryota; kingdom Metazoa; phylum Chordata; class Aves; order Passeriformes; family Pipridae; genus Corapipo; species Corapipo altera. The sequence continues at coordinate 844,941 of NW_020884940.1, read as the reverse complement.
GCCTCTGAGCCTCTTCTTCCCACCCGATTCCTCTGGGAAGTGGCCACTGTTCCACTCAGGGGCTGCCTGATTGATATATTGATATATTTATAATGTAAAATAATATAATATTTATAGTATTATTATATATAATTATACACATTATATATATAATAATTATATACAATCATACACATTATATATATAATAATTATATATTATATAATATATAATAATTGTATACTATATTTAATTATGATATATAATTATATTATTATATATAATTGCTATATATTATCTATTATATATAATAGATATAATTATTTTATATTGTATATTCTATATATTCTATATAATTATTATATATAATTATATAATTATATATAATTACTATATGCTATATATTCTATATATTATATATAATTATTATATATTGTATGTTATATATTATATATTATTATTCTAAATATTTGCAATATTTATAATAAAATAATATAACGTTTATGATATTTATAATGCAGAATAAATATTGATATGTTTATAATATAAAACTATCATCATGATCATGATCATCATAATTATATATATATTAATAATATATATAAATATATATAAACCATCCAGCAGCGGGTTTAGCTCCAACGTGGCCTTTGCAGCCCTCCTGGGGTTGGGATTTTTCCCATATAAACCTCATTTTAGGCTCAAAAACGTGGCTGTAGGAAGTTAATGCCACGAGCAGCATGCACGGTGTGAGCTGAGCCTGGAGCACTGGGACTGGGACAGGATGGAAAAGAGAAGGGTGGGAGGGTGCCATGGGGTGCAGGGGGGTGCTCAGGACCAGGGGATTGGGGTGGGAGTGGCTGTGGGGGAGCAGGGGGGGACAGAAGGAGCCATGTCCCTTCATGGCCTGTCCCTCCTGTGCCCTGGCAGGGCCGGGACGCCGGGGACCAGCACATTGTCGACGTGGTGCTGAAGATGCTGCAAGGTGAGGGGTGAGCAGGGCACTGCCAGGCAGGTGGCAGCCAGCCCAGCCCAGCCACCCCACCCCACCCCATCCCATCCCATCCCATCCCATCTCACCCCACCCCACCCATCCCACTCCATCGCACCCCACCCCACCCCATCCCATCCCACCCATCCCATCCCACCCATCCCATTCCATCCCACCCATCCTACCCCACCCCATCCCATCCCACCCATTCCATTCCACCCCATCCCATCTCACCCATCCCATTCCATCCCATCCCATTTCATTCCATCCCACCCCATCCCATCCCATCCCATCCCATCCCACCCATCCTACCCCACCCCATCCCATCCCACCCATTCCATTCCACCCCATCCC
>NW_020884940.1:814526-838617 GCF_003945725.1 Corapipo altera | reverse complement strand
TTAAAAAAATTAAATTTAAATTTTTAAATTTTTAAATTTTAATTTTTAAAGCCCTCCCCCCCTTTTCCAAATTGTGGTTTGGTTATTTAAGGGACTCTTCCCACATCCAGGCCTCGTTCAGCGCCGGGCACTCACAGAGCTGTAAATCTTTGTAAAATAGGATTATTCTATGGACTGTGAGTAGAAAACCACCGACTTTTTTACTAAAAACCGACAATAAAAAACAAATGGATGGTTAAGAACTAAAATGCGTTTATTTCTTTGAATCAAACCAAGACTATACCGGGCCGGTGGGGTGGGTGAGTGGAGATTATTGGAGGGCTGAAATTTGTTTTTCTGTTATTTCAAGCCCCTTTATTGGGCGTCTCAATGGCTCGTTCACACCCTTGGGGACAATTCCAGCCTCTCCATAAGTCTGCAGAGCAAAAAAAAAGCTCTTTTTCCCTTCCCTCTGGCACCGCTGGAAACGCGAGGAGGAATTTCCCACCCCGAGTGGAATTTCCCACCCCGAGCATCCCACGTCGGAGCAAATTCGAGTCAAACCAGGTCCCCTGGCAGCCGAAGGGGCCAGACAACGATTAGTGAGGCTGGAGAAGGTATCGATCCCTTAAATAGCTGCAGGGGGGGCTGTGGCTCCGGCGGGATCCGCGGGTGTCCCTCTCGTTCCTGCCATCGACAGCAGGCGGGATTAAAGCCCCGCAGCAGCGAGATAAATAAAAATCAATTCCTGTTTATTAGCGAAGCATGTTGGGCTCGGCAGGGGAACAAATCCCAGGAGCCCGCGGTGGGAAGGGCTGGAGGAGCCTTTCTGGAGGAAGGGCAAGGAGAACAGGCACAGGGAGCAGCAGGAGGCAAAAGGGGGCTCAGGAGGTGGGGGGTCATCCCGGCAAGGGTCAAATCCCACCCCAGGGAGACCCAGCACAGTGTTCTCCTCCCTCCCCTTTGCTGCCCAGCAAAAGCATTTTGCCAGTGGATCCTTATCTCCTCGACAGGAAAAGGGAGAATGGATTCAAACTGGAAAAAATTAGGTTTGGGTGGGATCTTGGGAAAAAAATCCCTCCCTGGGAGGGTGGGGAGGCCCTGGCACAGGTTGCCCGGAGAAGCTGTGGCTGCCCCATCCCTGGGAGTGTCCAAGGCCAGGTTGGAGCAACCTGGGACAGTGGAAGGTGTCCCTGCCTGTGGCAGGGGGTGGAATGAGATGATCCTTAACATCCCTTCCAAGCCAACCCATTCAGTGATTCCATGATTCTCCAGCTGTCCTGTCCTCATTCCCCATTTAAATTCCCTGTGCCCTTTCCAAACCCAAATCGAATCAGCTCACTCCAAGGGGATCATCCTTCACTAAAACAAACCCTAAAAAATCTGGGAGCGAATTGCAAATGTTTTATTTGCAAGCAGGAATTCAATCAAGGAGTTAAAGATGCCATGGATTAATTAGGGGCCGGGCTCTGGTTGTTTCCCGTTGAGTGGCAAATCCAAACCTGCCTCTCCATCAGAGCCCTCGTAAATATTCATCCACTAAACAGCAGATCGGTGCCATCACAGAGACAGGAGAGACTGAAACCCAAAACCACTGGAAAACATCCAACCCCGTCCCAAATCCCATAAAAAACCCCCCCTGCTGCTGGGAGAGGGGAAGGAACAGCCCGGCTGAGCGTTTGTCTCCGTTTCTGGGGAGATTCATCCCGGTTCTATGCCGGGAGGAATCCAGGTTGTCCAAACCCTCCGGGAATGTGCTCCAGCTGTGCGGCACATCTGGGGCCGCCCGCCCGCCCGCGCAGCCCAGTCCAGCTCTTCGCTGCCGTTTTCCCCACGAGAGGGAGCTGCCAGCCCGTGGAATTCCCTCTTCCAGCCAGCCCACGGCAGCGATATTCCCGATAAACTCAGTTTTCCCCCTGGAAAGGGCTGGAGGATCCACTCAGGGCTGCTTTGGGATGGGGGGGGAAAAGGGTGAACGCCATTCGTTCGACCCCTTCCCACCTCTGGGATGGGCAGGGCAGGGCTGGAAGGCACCGGGAGAAGGGAAACTGGGGCCCAGAGGTTTCCTGCAGGGACACAGAGGGGCTGAGAGCTGTAGCCCTGGAGCAGGGAAAAGCCACTTCCAGGAGGGAAGCTGAGCTGTGGCCCTGGAGCAGGAAACCACCAATTCCCAGGACAGCCCAAGGGCTGTGGAGGCTGGAAAGCCTCTGCTGTGCCTGCAGAGTGTCCTGGGCATCCCAGGAGGATGCAGAATCCCCCAGAAACCTGGAGGGTCCTCAGTCTTGCACCCAAATGCACACCCCAGGCAGGGGTGGCCGAGGGCCAGGACACTGATCCAGCTGATCCTGCAGCCTCTGGAGCCAGCAAACCCTCCCAAAAAGTGCTGACTGCAGTGGTGAACGAGCTCTGCCCTGGCAAGGGGCAGCTTTGACCTTCCAGAGACTCCCCAGCACATGCCATGGCACCAGCACAGCCAGCACTGGGTGCTGAGCCATCAGAGCCTGGCAAAGCCACTGCCTGGGAGGATTAAGAAGAGCAGGATTTAATTAGAATGCCAAGGAAGAGCTGTCTGGGGCCCTTGCTCTTTTCTCTCCCATCTGCTCGTGCCTTTTGAGGCTGCTGGGAGCCAGCCCAGGTCCTTGTCACCTCAGCCAGCCCCTGTTCCCAGTTGTTCCAACCTGTTTTCAAAGCAAAGACTGCGTGGAATCTTTTAAAATTCTCACCAGGGCTTCAAGAACCTGCTCCCACATTGATCCCTGCAGCTACAAAGGCTCTGGGAACATGAAGGTTTGGAGTCCAGCACCATCTCTGGTTTTCAGGGGATGGGAAAGACAAAAGGAAAAAGTGAAAGGGAATCAAGACAGACCCCTTTGGGTTTGCAGGAACTGCCCTGCCAGACCTGCTGAGGGTCCTTCAAGGGCTCTGCTTCCCTTCCCACCTCCTTTGAAAGCCGTGGGAAAAAGAGAAAAGGAAGAAACAGTTTGATTTCTGTGGCCTGGAGTCATTAAGTTCCACCTTCCACTGTCCCAGGTTGCTCCAACCTGGCCTTGGACACTTCCAGGGATCCAGGGGCAGCCACAGCTTCTCTGGGCAACCTGTGCCAGGGCCTCCCCACCCTCCCAGGGAAGGATTTCTTCCCAATATCTGGACTAAACCGTCTCAGGGACCACCCTCAGACCCCACTGTCTCCTCCTTGGTTGTCACCCACCAGCATCATCCTCACATCCCACCCCAGGTGACATTTCCCTGGCACAGGAGCCACCGAATGTGCCCGGGGCAAAGCTGGCACATGAATAATTCAGGAGTGACATCAAAGTTTCCTTGAGCTGATGCATTGATTAGACCAAATTGCCTCCCTCACCCTCGAGGAGGTAAAGATGAGCTAATCACCGTTTGTTCTCTCTCAGATAGATGATTAACCACAAATTAGAATATTAAACAGAGGACTTTGGGTACGTAAATTAACGGCTGAGAACTGAGTTAATTATTGGAGGAGCCATAAAACTGCTTATTTTTAATTCTTGCATTATTGTTCGATGATTTTTTTTTTTGCCTCTTTTGGAGAGAGAGTTCTTTTTAAAATGGCTTCTTCTGCTGTTGTGGCTGTAGGAGCTGGGTCAGCAGGGACACACAGGGTAGATAACACCAGTTTGAAGGCACAGCCTCACTTTGCCCTCCCTAACTCAGTTTTCCAACCACCAGACACAAATTTCAGAACCACAGGATATTTTGGGGTCGGAAGGGACCTTGAAGATCACCCCCTTCCACGGGCAGGGACACCTTCCTACTATCCCAGGTTGCTCCAAGCCCTGTCCATCCTGGCCTGGGACACTTCCAGGGATGGGGCAGCTCCTCTGGGAAGTCTCCCTGAGCCAGATGCTGTGCAAGGAGCTCCTGTTCCTCTCTGATTGATCCCAATTAGTGGTGCCAACAGTGACAGTGGTGGCACCAGGCCACCAGCACAGAGAGTCCTGTCCCCTCCTCCCCAGGGTCCTGCCACGGTGCTCCCACACCCAGCAAAGGGGGAAGGAGCTGCTGACAAAAGGCTGATTTAATTACTAGAATTGTTCTGATTACAGCCTGCAAACACTGTTATCTTGTAATTATTGCCAAGAACATGCCATTAGCACATGATTAAACACAACGTCTTGTGGGCTGCTGCTGATTGTCTGATGCCTTATGAACTTAATTACTTCGTGCTGATCAGAGCAACTGCAGGGATGGAACGGGGCAGTGGCTCCAGAGGGGAGAGCTGGGGCACCCTGCAAAGAAGGGGCCCCTCAGCTCCTTTTCCAGGATTCCTCCCAGACCTTCCCAGTCCTTCCCTTGCTCTGCCACAGACCAAGATTCCTCCCAGACAAAAGGTGCCAGGACACAAAGCTCTTGCTGCCCGTGGAGTGCCACCAACTGCACCCGACACCCAGAGCTTCCAGGCTTTTCTTTCCTGGGTTTGATGCCTCTTGTCCCGTGTTTAAACTCAGCCCCCTGGAGCTGCCAACACACACAGGGCACCAGACTCCTGCCCAGGGCTCTCTAAAAGTTCAGGAGCCTCCGTTCAGCAGAGACAAACCCAGAGGTTTTGTTGGGTTTGTGCAGATGGGAAGGTGGTTTTGGGGGTGCCTGGGGGGGTCACGGGACAGCCCCACGGAGGGGTGGGTGGATTTGGGATGCTGATCCCCCCCCTCACATGCAGTCCTAGGACATGCTCTGGGTCCTGGCAGGCAAAGTGAGGGGGTCCCTGGTGTTGGGGGGTGAAGGTCCTGCATTCCCAACTCCCCCATCCCTGGGAGCCCTCCAGGATGAGCCCAGTGGTGCCTCCCAGCCCGGGAGCAGTTTGGGTTCCTCCCAGGAAAAATCAAGCAGCTGCTGCCTCAGGGACCCTTCAGCACCTCTCACAGGCTGTCACCCTGCCCTGGTGACAAGGACAGACAAACCAATCCTGACATCTCATTAGCAGGATTAATTTTCAAGCTCGTTCTCCTCCCGGATGAGGAATTGGCACTTCCACTTTCCACCTCTCCCTTGGCCCCCGGACTACCCGGGCTCCAACTGAGCCAAGAGCAGGAAAAACACCTCCCTCCCCTGCTTTCCCTCCCCTCCTGCCCTGGAAATCGGTGCTCAGGTGGTCTCTGGCTGCTCACCTGCATCCTCCATGCCCCTCTGTGCTGCTGCTTCCACAGGATCCTTCACCTCCCTGCAGGAATCGCAGCCTCAGCTCCAAGCTTGGACTTTTCCAGGCACCAAACTCCTGGAAACTTGGAATGAAGATGCTGTGGGTGCTCAGAGCAGGCCATGCTGGCCATGGCCACAGGTGCTTGTGCCCTGTGCCCACAGCCTGGAGGGGAGGAGCAGGGGGTGCTGCCCACTGGGGCAGGTGCCACAGGATAACCCTTCACCCCAAACAATTGCTTCCAGGCCCATCTTCATTAACTGGTGGGCTTTTCCTGGAATCATGAAGGCTGGAAGACACCTCCCAGGTCAAGTCCCACCCTCCCACACCTGTCCTCCCATGGAGCCCAAGAATTTTGGCTCATCCCCATGTCCTCGCCCCAGCCTGATGCTCCTGGGATGAGGGGTTGCATGGCATTGGGAAAAACCCTTGGAAACAGGGTTTGGCTGCTGGTTCCTACCTCACTGCAGTGGGGGGAGTGGGATCTCACCCTCCCACCCCCCAGTCCCACTGGGCAGAGTCCCCATGTGGCTGTGCCAGGGATGATGCTGCTGCTGGAGCTGCTGCTTTTCCCTGATCCCCATGGATTTACTCCACATAACTCCGTGCAGAATCTGCTTTCCTGGAGTCAGGAAGTTGTTAAAATGGGGAAAAGTGGAGGAGAAAGTGAAAAAGCTGCTGTTGGGGTGGGGTGGGAGGCAGGGGAGTCCAGGAAGGCGCTGCCTGACCCCAGTCACAGTTCCAGCTCCGAGTGCTGTTTGTGTTTCTCCCGAAAGATAATTCCCATTGCAATAACTTTGCTCCCATCAGGAGGCAGCCTGGTGTCAGATCCACTTTTGTAACCCGCCAAAAATGCCTTTTCTCTTTCCCTTTTGTCCTTTTCTTTCCTGTCTTGCAGGGGAAAAAGGAGAGAAAATCCCCAGCTGATTTGCTGCTTTATAGAGTCCTGTGGAGCACGAGCAAATCAATACAACAACAAACTGTTTCCATGTGATTCCTGAATAAACAAGGTCCCAGGCAATTCAGCCGGGTGCCTGTCATGTTCAGGTACCCTGTGGATCACGGGCTGAAATGAACCCAAAATGTCTCTTTGCAGGATTTAATCACAGCTCGAAATTTCTCCTCTCTCTCCTTGGCACCAGCCGGGCTGGAGGAGGCAGTTTGTGCGCCCAGGGCACGGAATTTTGGGGGAAAGGGGATACAGAGGTGAGGACAAGGAGAAGTGGTCAAAATAAGAGGCACAAAATATTAAGGAAGCCCAACCTAAGGGATGCCTCTCCTTGTTTTTTTCCCTGTTTGCTGGTGGTTTTCCCCTGTTTTTTCCTGGGTTTTCCCTGTTTCCTGTTTTTTCCCTGTTTCCCTGGTTGCACCCATTTCTCCATCTCCTTTTGGGCTGCCCAGTTTGTTCCTGGAGGTCCCTGAACCTCTTGGCAAAAAGCATCTTCAACGACACCAAACCACTCTGTCCTCCCAGCTCTGCTCCCAAGTCCAACTCTTGCTTATTTCGAGTCAATATTTTTCCCTTTGTAGCTTGAGAAAACACAAACGTTTGGCATTAAATCCCATTTCCTCTTCCTTATTTATTTATTTACAGCCCCGCAGAGCATTAAATCTCCACGTGTCAGCCACCAGGCTCGTATTTCAGCCACACAATGGCCAGAGGTGCTGGGGGGGGGGACTCAGGAGGGGAGTTTTTTTTAAGGATTTGGCTCAAGGTGGAGCTGGATTTCCATAAATCCCGGCGCCAACTCGGCGCTCGTGTCTGCGGCGAGTCAACATCGGAACAAACTGTGTCAACAGCACTGGAAGAAAGGAGAGATACAATAGTCCCCATAAAAATCCATCTTTCCACAGAGATGGATTGAAAGGTTCCCTGTTCCTCCTGGGATGAGCTGGCTCCCTATCTCCAGAGAGCAGGCACGGGGGTTTCATGGCACTGCAAATCCGGCTCCGGGGCTTCTCACGCCGGATAAAACCCTCCGTGGCTCTGTGACAGAACAGGCTGATCCAGGATAATTTCCCTGGGCTGGTTCCTGTTTGCTCAGGCAGTTCTGAGGGGCTCTGTGTGTGTGGCAGCTTTGTGCTGGCTCAGGTGCCATCCCTCCTCCTGCAGGGCTGGATTTCCTCCTGCTGCTGTGCTGAGCCAGCTCTGGTTTTCCCACCAGGATTGCACATCCCAGGACCAGGGACTGCACAGAGTCACAGGATCACTAGGATTAGAAAAGGCCTCCAAGATCATCAAACCCACCCTGTGCCCGATGCCCACCTTGTCCCCCAGCCCAGAGCACTGAGTGCCACGGCCAGGCCTTCCCTGGACACCTCCAAACCTCCCTGGGCAGCCCCTTCCAATGTTTAACCAACATTTCCAGGGAGAAATTCCTCCTCATGTCCAACCTGAGCCTCCCCTGGCACAGCTTGAGGCCATTTCCTCTTGTCCTGTCCCTTGTTCCCTGGGAGCAGATCCCAACTCCCACTGTAAGAAAATCACCCCCTGACTTTGTGAGTTATGAGGTTGGGGCGAGGGGAAGAAGAGATAAAATGGAGTATTTTCAGTTGGCAACCAAATTCAGATTGGGTTGTGGCAGGTCAGGTGGGGTGCAAATATTTTTTTGCACCCCCAGGGAAGCAGATCTTCTCATTTCCAGCTTTCCTTCACAATAAAATAAATGAGTCCACAGCACCCACATCAGTGTGAGAGGCCGAAATCTGCTGATTATCCAACTGTGTGGACACACAGGAAAAGGGTCTCTGAGGTGTTTTAAACCATTTCCTGCTCTTTATAAACCCCCCCTCCTTTTTTCCAACACCCTGAGCTGTGAAACTGGGAGGGATCTTTGTTGTTGGGATCTTTCCCAACTGATGGGAGATGTTTGGCAAAATTCAGAACCAGAACAACACTCCCCAGGGCACCTTTCATTTGGGATCCTCGGCTCCTTCCTAAAATCACTGTATTCTCATGTTTGCTTTCAAACCATCCCCTTGCTCGTGACCTGCCCTTGTGCCTCGTCCCCAGCGCTGCCCACGCTCCCCCTGGGGTGGATTTTACTCCCTGCCAGAACAGGAGGCATGAGGAAATCAATCTGAGCTGATGGGGCTCCTAATGGCAGGTTAGGGAATAAGGGAAGCATTAATATCCACCTCCTTGGAAGCCTGGAACAGTAGGGTCCCAAAATTCAAATCTCTTCTGCTTCAGGGACTTTAAATGAGGTAAAGATGAGGCTTGACCCTGGAGCCACAAGCTCCTGCTGTTTGCCCAAAGGAGTAACATCATCACCTGGTTCCTGGGAAGGGAAAAAGGAGCAGTTCCAGGGGAAATGTTGGTTGTTGGGACCGTGGTCAGGAGAGGGGGGGGGGTGAAAACCTCTGGGTTTGCTCCCTGGGGTCTGCTGGAGCAGGAGATGCCTCTGAAGCTCCCCAAAAGGAGCCAAAATAAATGACTCTATAAATATCTCCTGTCCCTAACTGCTCATCTCAGAGTTGCAGATGTCCTTTGGCGCTGGAAAATCCCCTTGGCCCCTTTTTAGCTTGTAGATATTTAATGGGAAATTAGGTCTTAAATCCTCCGTCTCCTTCCCGGCTGCCGAGGGCGGGCGAAGGATTGGCCCGAGGCCAAGGGCAGGAGCAGGACTCAGCATTCCCGTGGTGAATCCAAGTGTTGGCACCTTCCTCTGGGAATCCTGGCTCTGGTTTTTACCCACCCTGGCCACCAGCAGAGAGCCAGACTCAACAACCAGGTGGGGGGAAGGATGGGGCGTCCCCTGCTCCACGTCCCCCTGTTCTTCACCAGCCCCAGATGCCTGCCAGAAAGGTGTCATTTTATAATTATAATTTTATAATCATGTTGTTATTAATACTCTATATTAGCTCTATTTTATATCGTTATTTATTATAGAATAGAATTTTTGTCATTATTTCCTGGCCACGGCTCGTCAGGCTCATGCCAAGGGCACGAGGCCACCCAGACATCCTCCTTCCCAGGATGTGCCCCCACAAACCTGTTCCACAGGGAAAGATGCCAGGGAGGGAGAACAAAGAAATTTTTAAAATAGTAAAGAAATTTTTAAAATAGTAAAGAAATTTTTAAAATAATAAAGAAAATTTTTAAAATAATAAAGAAAATTTTTAAAATAATAAAGAAATTTTTAAAATAATAAAGAAATTTTTAAAATAATAATAAAGAAATTTTGGAGTATTTAAGGGGGAATAGAAGAAAAAAGAAGGGTTCAATCTCCGCCTCAGACACAATTATATCTCATAATCTGGTAAAAGCCAGGATTTATCCCCTCTTTGATAGGCAGAGCCCTTTCCTTCCTCTGGTGTTTAACATTAAATCCCTCTCCCTCTCTCATTATACTTTGGGGAGAAGGACATTTTAAATGCTGAATGAACAGACAAATGTTAAAAAGAATCCCACCCCAACAACCCAAACCCAAGCCCTGCAAGAGCAGCATAAATATGGAAGCAAAATAATTGTGCATTAATGCTAATTGAAACAGTGAGGGCCCCACTTAGGCCATTTGAATATGCATCAATCCAGCAAAGTATTAATGGAACTAAATCAAAAAAAAACCCTGATAAAAGAGCCACTGCTTCCTTTTCACCATTAATATCGTTAAAGTGTTTCACATCCTGGCAATAATTGTTTGTTTGTGGGTGAGAATTAACCCATAACTCAGCAAATCATTGCCTTTATTAGTTATTGTTATTTTGATATTTCTCAGAGTGGTGCTGAACACCCACAAAAATCACAGCCAGCACTGGGGGGGGGGGGGGGGGCCCTTTTGGGAAAAATATAAGTCATAACCAGTGTGGAGCTGCTTTATTTCCTTGTCTCAGTTTCCCCCAGGTTGTTCTCTCCCTTTTTCCCTCCTTGTGGTCCTTCCCAAAACCATCAGCACCCTCCTTGGATCGAATCCCCCCTGCCAAGGTCCAGCCCAGCAGCTCCAGGGGCTGAGGGGCTCCCAATCCCTCCTTCCCCTCCATCCATTCCCCATTCCTCCTCCTCTTTATCCAGCTGGTTTCTCTCCAGCGTGGCACCATCCCCTACTCCAGGCAGGAGAGGGATGGAGCCAATTCCTCCCTGCTGGAAGCACAGGCTGTGGAAAATCAGGCTCTGAGGAGGCTGGAGAAGCTCTGGAGGTGGAAGAAAACAATCCATTCCCTTCCTTTAGGAGGCAAAATGCCACGTTCCAGCCACCTCCCCTCTTCAAGTCTCACCTTCTCTGCCCTCAGGGAGGTGCTGGCGCTGCAGAGGAGGGTGTTGGAGCAGCCACAGCATTCTCCAGGTGGCACCTGGCTGCCAGCTTTCCACCAAGGATGCTCCCTCCCCCTCTGGGTGGGCTCGGGGCAGCAGCACAGGAGAGGTTTTTCCCCCGAATTAAGGCAAAAATCAGCCCCGATGCCAAAGGTGGGCAAAGAAAACCTGGCTCTTTGCACTCCTGGGGCACCCGGGAGGTGGTGGCAGGTTTGTTCCCGCTGTCCTTGGTGCTTGGCAGGCGGCAGCAGCACGTGGGGGACTGGGCTGTGACAGCTCTGAGACGGGGGACAAATTGCTGGGGACAGTGATGGATGGCCTGGCTGTGCCTCCTCTGCCTCTCCTGCCTGCTGGAGTTAACTCCAGGATGGCTCCAGAGCAGGGTCAGTCCCATCTGCTCTGACCCAACTGCAAAATCCCATTATCTGCCTCCCCCCAGGGCTCTCACCCCCAAAAGGTCCCTCCAAACACAGCCCAGAGGTGTTTCCAAGGGATAAAAACACCCACCTTGGAGGTGTCCTCAGCTCTGGGGACACAGAGCTGGCCAAGGTCCTCTGTGTCCCCCCCAGATGGTGTGAATCCCACTGCAAGCACAGGGATCCAGGCAGGTGATGCATGAATCCATCCCATATCCATGTGCTGCACTGGAATGGGAATGCTCTTGGAACACTCCGTGGGCCCAATGCAAATCCACCTGGATTCACAGGGCAGATCCCCCCTCCCCGGGCAGCCGTGGTGCAGGGAGGGGTTAATGCCTGGGACAATTATCCCTGGATGCAGAGCAGGGGACAGCTGCTTCCTGTTCTAAATGAAATAATGTTGATTGGGGCTCTTAATGATGGTTTGCCGTGGAGCTAATTAGCTCCCAAGCCTTGGCAGATGCTGGGAGGGGGGTCAGTCCCAGCGAGGCAGCAGTGAGGGGGCACAGGAGGCTCCAGCACCGTGGAGGGGCTCCCAAAAACCCCCCATTCCCAAGGTGCAGGGTTCCTGTGGTCGTTTCCCCTGCCCTGACCTCCAATCCTGGCAGCTCTGGCACTGGCTGGGGTCACTCCCTGGGCTGCAGACAAAGTTTGGCTGTGACATCTTCAAACCACACTCTGCTGCCAACAGAACTGTGCTCCCATCTGTTTACCAGGGGGGTTTCCAAAGGAGTTCAGCACATCCCAGCTCCAGCTTGGCAGCTCCAAAAAAAACCCCTCTCTCTGTTCCTTTGGAGAGGCAGCACCAGAATCCCAGAATTCCAGGACGGTTTGGGTCAGGAGGGACCTTATGGATCATCCAGTCCCACCCCCTGCCATGGGCAGGGACACCTTCCACTAGCCCAGGTTGCTCCAAGCCAGCCCTGAACCCTTCCAGGGATGGGGCAGCCACAGGTTATGGGCTGTGCTCACCCTGCACGAAAACTTGGCATCCTGGAGGAATGACCTGTGTGTTTTGGGATGCAGCTGCTCCCTGTTTGCTCCCAGTGATCCCTGGGGGAAGGCTCTGGGCTCCCTGTGGTGCCAGGTAGGTGGGAGCACCAGCACAGGGAATGGCAGCACTGGCTGTGTTGATGCCAAACGTGCCCCAGGGAGGGAATGGAGGGAAAAAAACTGGCCAAGCCCAATAGAAAGTGGCCTTTGGAAGTCAATCCCTTGGGGATGTGGCCGTGCCAGCAGCAGGAGCTGCTCCCAGCAGGATGGGGAGGTTCAGGCCAAGGTGAGGGTCCAGCACTTTTCAAGGCTGCCCATCCCCAGGTGCTCCAGCTCCAGGGGGGACCCAGAGCAGTTAATTCCTGCATTTGTGTCCAATTCCATGTGTCTTGGCCCATTCTGCACCGCCCAGGTGGGACATGGAGTGTGTTCCCAAGCCCAGCCCGTGGGAGAGCTGATTGTGGAGTTTAAGAAGCCCCTCTGAGCTGATCCCATGTCTGAGCACTCCGGGTTAAAGCACCTTCCACCACTCTTGACCTGCCCAGCACGGAGCAGAGCGTGGCACTGGGCTCTTCTGTGGTGTGGGAACAGAGATTTTAAATAGTTTCTTTCAATTCTGTGAAGGATTTGCTGGTAGGACACCGAGCTAACACGCAGGGACATTGTCTGCTGAGCTCCTGCAATTACAGGGCTGCCCTGGAGTGACTATCATTTGCTCCAACAATGTTTTCCAGCCACTGAATAGTGGTAGAAGCAGGGGAAAAAAATCAATAGCTACAATCCCATTGGCTCGATCGTGCTTTGAAAAACACGGAATTACTTCATGGAGCAGAAGGTTTTCAGTTGGCCAGAAACAATTCAGTGGCTGAGCGGGGAGAGGCTCCGTGTGGAAAAGCCTCACTGGATTTCTGAGGTTTTAAAAAGCAAATCTGAGGAAAACAAAAACAAAAACAAAAAAAACCCCCAAAAATTCTGATTAAATGTGCAGAGCTGCAGTCAGAGTGAGAGCAAAGCTGCTCCCACCTCGGCTCCCAGAGCAGTGCCAGGATGGAGGGAGCAGCAGGAAGATTATGGGCAGGAAAGCTGGAGATTTACCAACTCACGGGGAAGTTCGGGTCTAAATCTTCAGCCGAGCTGCAGCAGATGGTGGTGCCTCGCTCTTCCCAGGAATTACAGAAACGTTAAGTTTGGAAAAGCCCTCCCAGCCCACGGAGCCCACCCCGTGCCTGATTATTGTGGGATTTTGTGCAATGACCCCCCCACAGCCACGGGGTTGGATGGTGGTTTTACCCTTGGCTGGACAACCCCTCTGGTTGTCTCCCCCCCCCCAGCTCTGGAGAGCCAGGGAATCTGCACTGCTCCCAATTTCCATGAGGAGGACATTCCATCCCGGGACTGGAGCAGAGCCACTCAAAGGACATCCCCTCCCCTGACGCTGCCCGGCATTTCGGGAGCTGAGGCAGCAGGAGAGGGCAGGGGATGGGAATGGCACAGGTGGCTTTGGTCACCGTCCCTTTTCCCAAATAAAAGCTGCAGGGAAAACATCGCGTTCCCTGGACTCCCAGCCCCCGGAGAGGGGGCACAGGAGGTTTCTGGGGATCTAAGGAATGGCAGAAGATGCTCTTTGAGCTGCCCCAGCATTTGCCCGGAGCACAGGGCACTCCCCTCCAGTGCCCTCTGCTGCCTCTGCCATTTAACCTTCCCCAACCTTATTTGTCTCTGAAAGGTGCAAACACGCCCCTCCAATTTGGAGGCTTAATTTAATCACCCTTTAAAGTGCTCTGGGCGCTGGAACAGGACGGAGGCCAAGGGCGGCTGCAGAGGTGAAGGATTTCCCAGTTTCCCCCGGAGTGCTCCTAACGAGCTGAAATAACTGTTTAAAAAGGGCAACCGGAGCAATATTTCCTGGGAGTAATTCCCGTCCCTGCCTCGCACACCCTCAGCTCTCCGTCCTCGGGCTGCGGGGCTAATTTAGGGTTATATTTAATTTATAAAAAGCGCAGTAGTAAATCACAGGTGGGAGAAACCACCAATTCAGCCTTTTCCTTTCCTCCTGCACACAGGCAACGCTCAGGGAGTTTTCCAGGGCTTGGATTCGCTGGAGCTTGGATTATTTTAGGATGGCAGATGGTTGTTTTCTGAATAAGTCGTAGCTGGGGGGTGGGGGGAATTTAGTTTGAAATATGAAAATTCTAATTAAAAATATCTCATGAAGGTTTGGAATGAGCCAGTTACTGGCGGCAGGGCAGGGACCTCCCCAGTGCCTTTACTGGGGGCACTGCCCAAGTCCCTGCAGCAATTCAGGGGTTCTTTGGGGAAAAATATAAGCCAGGGGCCGGGGATCCCATGGGATGCTCCTGGTGAAGTCCTTCAACCGCCTCCTGGGGCTCTTTGAACTCAGCTCGGGCCCAGGAGGGTCTGAAAAGCGCCTTTTGTGGAGGGCAGGGATTTTTCCAGTATTCCAGCATCGATGGGACTGGGGGATTGGGGGCTCAGGGACGAGGAATTTTGACACCCAGAGCCTGCAAAAATTCTGTTTTGTCTGATTTTTCCAGCCTCCTGTGCCTCTCCCGCTCCCCGTGGCTGTCCCGGCTCGACTGTAGCTTAGAAAAGCAATATTAGTGCTGCTATTAAAAGTAATGAAAGCTTTGGCTCTGCAATCATTATTTTTCCTTGAAAAGTTTGGGTTTGTGACCACACACACCTGGGAAGAGGGGAGGAGAGGGGGCTCAGGGGATGGACTCTGAGTGTGAAATACAGTCACAGAATGGGTTGGGTTGGGAGGGACCTTAAAGATCATTTAATTCCAACCTCTTTTCCACGGGCAGGGACACCTTCCACTGTCTCAGGTTGCTCCAACCTGGCCCTGGATGGGGCAGGATGACCTGACCCAGGGACTGGGCAGCCACAGCTTCTCTGGGCACCCTGTGCCAGGGCCTCCCCACCCTCCCAGGGAAGGATCCCTTCCCAATATCCCACCTATTCCCACTCTGACAGGCCCCAGGGCTGAGCCTGCCTGGTCCCAAACCCCAAATCCTGCTCTCAAACCAACACAAACCACCAACCCTTCTGTCCAAAACCACAAGCCCCTGAGCAGAGCAGAGGGAATTCCCGTGCCTGTTACCAAACCAGCATCACCCAATTCCACAACGGGATTACCACAAATGTTGTTTTGCAGCAGAAACTGCTGCAGAACTCAGGATTTGGCTCCTCCAAGCCAGGCCTGAGCTACAATTGGTTAACACTGTTGATTTTCCCCCCTACCCCAGCATATGTTGTGATTTGATTACATCCAGTAAATCTGTTCAGCAAACATTAATAACCTCCTGCCATTCTAGTACTCTTTTTTTTTTTTTTCTCTCCCAGCCCAGTTATCACACATAAATATTTCCAATCATCTCCCCTCCATAAAGCCAATCCAAGGGCATCACGAGCCGATGATTTCACACGGGTATTGATGTATTTATTGGAGGCTGCTGGGCTGGCAGGGCTGGAATATGGAGCAGGCAGCGGGAAAAGGGAGGGAAGCCAAGCACAGCAGCCCAGGGAAAAGGGGGTTGTGCTCCACTGGACCAGTGCAACCACTGATCTACTGCCCTGCTGGTGCTAATGATGGGAATCTGGGATAGGCTCCTCTCCCTCCTCCCTGTCCCCAGCAGCAATTCCCAGATCCTCCTGGACCAACGGGAGGGTGTTTTTAAGGAGAGGCTGAGGCAGATGGGAGGGGTGCCATCCCTTGGGATGTGGGATGTTCCACACTGTGGGATTAAATCCACAATGTGGGATTCCCCTCTCACTTATTTCAGCCACACCCCCTGGAGATGTGGGGTTTGGCTGCTGTTTTCATGGAATCACCAACCACGGAGTTGGAAAAGCCCTCCAAGATCATGGAGTCCAACCATTAACCCAGCACTGCCAAGGCCACCACAAAACCACATCCCCAGGCACCACATCTCCACATTTTTGGGGCCCTTCCAGCCCATTCCAGTGCTTGACAAGCCCTCTCAGTGAGGAAATTTTCCCTGATGTCCAACTTAAACCTCCTCTGGTGCAACTTGAGGCCGTTTCCCCTCGTAGTGCCCCTTGTTCCCATGGAGCAGAGCCTGACCCTCACCTGGCTCCAGCCTCCTTCCAGGGAATTTTGGAGAGTGATAAGACTCCCCTGAGCCTCATCTTCTCCAGGCTGAGCCCCCCCAGCTCCCTCAGCCTTGTTCTGCAGCTCCCAGTACCCCAAACCAGCTTCTCAACACTTCATTAATTCACACAGACTTTGAAACTTCTTCTTTTGCCCCCTTCCAAAAAGCTGCTGGAGCTTATCAAGAGATGAAAGATTGAAGGACATGCATAATTAATGGACTGGCTTTATTTAAATAATTCAATTTTGCCTTCACATCTGCATTCTTCAGGTGTGGCTTTAATTCTTTAATTACAGACCATCGTGCCACGGTGCTTTGCCTGATTAACAGTTGGAAATTAAGGCTGGATTGGAGTGGGGGAGAAAGATGTGTCAATACAGAAATAAGAATATAAAGTAGCTTGAGGGAAAAGTAAAGTGTCTTCAGCTCAGCAAACCTGTTCTGCTCTAACAGTCCTACATCCCAGAGCATTTCCAGGAGGATTTCAGGCTGGTTTGAGGGGAATCTCAGGGAATCTGGGCTGAAATTCCCCCCAGGCAGGGGATTCCCACCCTCTCCTCTCCCAGGACAGGGTGGCAGGAGCTCAGTGGGTCTGGGCAGACCCTGAGGCATCCCAAAACCAAAAACCTCTTACCAAAGCTATGTAGAACCATTCCTGCTGGATTTAGGGAGCTGAATCCAGGCTCTGGGATCCACAGAAGCTGAACTCTCTCATCACAAGCTGATGTTTCCAGGAAGAATCAAACAAGCCCTGGGTCAGCTCAGCAAGTGCAGTTGGCAGCAATTATCCAAGGAGAGCTCTTCCCATGGGCTCTGTTCCCAGCCCAGCATGGAGCAGAGGTGCCTCAAACTGGGATGGGATGGCAGCAGAGGAGAAAGCAGGGATAAAAAACCCTAAAGGAACAAAAAGCACCTGGAAGAACCAAGTGCTGGAAGCTGAGTTCTCTGCAGGGCACATGGCACTGAGGTCCCATCCTAGCACCTCCAGCTTGCTGGTTCCTGCCCCTGAATCCTGTTTTTCCAAGCTTATCCTTGTTGTCCCCTTGATGGCTTGGTGGGTTTTTTGTTAGTTTATACCCTGATAAGAATTATTCAGTAATTCGAGGGTGAAATGTAAATGTCAGAGCAAGACTGGCAGAGGTTTGAGGAAGAAGAGCAACTGGACAGAGGGTTTCTGCCACTTTCTTCCAGCAGCTGGACAAACCTGCTGGAAAATTGGGCTTGGAAAAGCCCTGTTGTGCCAGGAGTGCCAAGGGGAATACAAGGCTGGCAGAGGGGGGTGGCTGCTGCTAAAGGCACCAGTGCCTGCCCACCCTGGAATATGAAATGTGCTGGGAGGATGATCATGATTAATTATCTCACCTGTCTGCCAGAGGAATAATTTTCTCCAGGCTGAAATAACTAAACCAGCTCCTTTCCCACACTAATAGCACTTCATTGTCACACATCTCCTAAATCCAGGCCCTTTGCATCAGTTTGGCTGACGAGGGCAGGGCCAGGGCTGGCTGCACATTCCCCTGGGATCAGCAGGGAGAGCCAGGCCTGCTCCCAGCCCTTGCTTTTAACCCTTTCCCTGGGATTTTCCTGTGCTGAATTCCCACGAATAAACCCCATTCTGCTCCCCAGGGGTGCTGAACTCCCTGACAGGTAAATGCCCCCCGAGCCCTCACCTGCAGCTCCCACCACCAGGAGAACTCAAATGCCACTTTTTTCTTTAAGTTTTAAATTTTTTCCCCACTTTTTTTTTTTTTTTTTTAGCTCTTCCAAAGCCTGGAGAATGAATTATGCATTTTCCCCCCTAGCACTGAACTATAAATTCTCCTCTTAGTGCTTGGAACGTTTCTGAAGTTCCGGGAAGTTCCCTCCTCCTGCAGAGCTGAAAGATCCCAGCTGAATAATACAAACCCATGTCCTACTTGGGGCCTCATTTTGGTGCAGGTTTCCTGTGGGTGCTGCTCATTTACCTGTCTTTGGGATGGATTTTCTATCACTCACCTGCTCAGAAGAGGATGGGAGGAATTTATCACCTTCCCAGGAGATAAAACCGAGCGTGTTTGTCCCCAGTGGGGCTCAAGGAGATGCAGAATAATCCAGCACAGCTCAAATCCTGGGAACCACTTCTGCTTTGCTCCCAGCTCTCTGCATCCCTTCTGCACGTCCATCACTTTCCCAGCTTCCCAAAGAACTCGTGGCAACTTTCCTAAGGGGCTTTAAGTGCCTGTGACCCCCCAAATGATGCCCTCAAGGCTCTTTACACCTTGTTTTTTCCAGGAGCACCTGGAAGTCCAAATGCAAACCCCAGGGTGGTTACAGGACCTCAGAGAGCTGTTCAGTGTTAAAACCAGGCTCAGACCTCCTGGCCTGGCCAGGTCAGGTCCTAAACAAAGACTTGATGTCCCAGAGAGCCAAAAATCCCACAGCTCCAAAGAGTTAAAACACTTGGCTGAGCTCTGGATGTGCTGGTGGAGCAGCAGCACCTGCTTTTAATGCATCTCTGACAGCCCAAGGTCACCTCACCCTGCAAGGGAACAGGGGAGGAGGGGAAAAGCTGATTTACAGCAGCCATCCCACAGGGACTGGGAGCTCCATCCCTGTGGCTGCAGCCCCAGCAGAGGGGGGATTATTCTGTGTCTTGGAAAAAAATCGTCATCAGAGGTGATTCCTGCCCTGCACTGCAGGGGTAGCTTATTAATTAATTAACTAATAACACCTCCTTAGGTGTCACACGTGAGCCAGTGTCACAGGACCACCCGTGTGGGACCCCCTGTGCTGGGGTTTTAATGCAGCTCAGGGAAAAACCCCACTGAGGAACCAGGAATGACAATGCACCTGTTTAACACCAAAAAAAATTCAGCCAGCTCAGGTCCTCTCACAATTCCTGATGGGAGGCACATTTGTAATGTCCTTTTCCAACCAGAAAATTCCCTGCCAAATTAATTTTCCGTGTGAATTCAGCCCCAGACCTGGATTAAGAGGGACATCACCCACTCAGGGCAGTTGGGCTCTTTTATTTTTAATTAACGGTGATGCCGAGACCTAAATCCTGATTTCAGGGTTTTTCCTTTGTTTCCTGGAGGACCTTTGAGCTCCTGATTTCAAAAGGGGCTCTGCTGATCTGCCCTGACAGAGGGGCAGGAGCTGCCAACAGCCTGAGCATCCATTCCTGGCTGGAGGGGGGGGAGCACAGCTGGAATAACATCACATCCCAGCTGGAACAACATCACATCCCAGCTGGAACAACATCACATCCCAGCTGGAATAACATCACATCCCATCAGTGCAGGGAGCTGGGAAGGGAGGGAGGGCAGGGAGAGGGAGGGCAGATGTTGGATTGGTCTCATTCCCTACGGATGAGCTGCTGCCTCCACAGAGCAGGGACCACATCCAGGCTCAATTCCCCTGGACTCCCCACTGGTGATGGGGAAAAGGGTTGGTCTTGCCTGAATCTTCCCTATTTTCCTCCTTGGGATGTGCTTCCAAGCAGCTGGAACATCAGGAATCTCATGTGTGTGTTTGTGTGAGAATCCAGAGGATCCTGGAAAAAAAAAAGCCTTTGGCAGCTCCACGAAAAAGGCACCAGGAAATGTAAGAAAAGCAATGCAAAAATTTATATTTTATTTTGAAGTCAAAAATTTAAAATAGCTTTCAAATTCAGCAAAGGATGCCTGAACACAAGGAAAAGCCTCATATACAGAGACAGATAAATTAAATTGTATATACTGCAGACAAGCCAGGTGTATGTATAGATTACATATGTACACTTTTTATGTAAACCAGATTTATACATTTTATTACATTTACAAAAAAAAGCTGATCTTCCACTACTGTTTACTACAATAATGAAAAAAACATTTACATTGGGTTTTTTTAACTGTACAAACTTCTGATTCATAAAAATATATCTCTGTACAAAAGAGGGATTTTTTCTTTTTTTTTTTGTTAGTTTTTCTTCCTTTTGTGTTTTTTTTTTTTTTTTTTTTTTTTTTTTTTTTTTTTTTTTTTTTTTTTTTTTTTTTTTTTTTTTTTTTTTTTTTTAACATAATGCAAGTCCTCTGGGCACAAGGATGGAGAAATGTCACGCATCAGGTCCCAGCCAGCTTGCAAAAAAAATCGGGATAAACCCCCTTCCACTTCCTTTGCTCCTTGGGCAACAGCAGAAAAAGGTACTTAAATGGGTCAAAAGCAGCAAGTCTTGTTTAGGCAGAGCTTCCCCTCTCTCCCTGCCATGGGTGTTTAAATAATTTGGGGTTATTTTTACACACCTTGACACGAGTTTCTCCTGATGAGAGGGAGTCAGGAAGGTCTGGAGAGCCAAAGTGTGCGTTGTGTGTGGCCATCCCTGCTCTCCACCCAGAGCACCCTCGGGGTGTTTGGCACCTTCCCAGCCTGGAGAGGCTTTTCTGGAGCTCAGTGAGGGGAACCTGGAGGGATCCAAGCTCTGCTGCCACGGAGGGGTTGGGATTTTGGGCGCTGGGAGAGGAGCTGGGACACGGCGGGTGCTGGAGCAGCAGGGGTGGGTTTGGCCAGGGGCACGAATCCCGGGATAATTTAGGTTGGAAGGGACCTGGGGGTCAAGGGTGGGACAGGAGAGCCCAGCTGGGGGCAGGAAGCAGCTGTTTCCCTGCAGGAGCAAGCCTGGGATCCATGGGAATCTCCCAGCTCTGCCCTCCCTGGGGTCGCTCAGAACTGAGGGGGGACAAACCTTGGCCCCACACCTGAGTGTCCCCCCAGCCCAGCTGGGTCCCCTCTGTCCCTGACCCTTCTGGGATCCTTGTCCTGCGAGCTGGGGGAGCCCCCAGAGGGACAGCCCAGCCTGGCTGCCCATGGAATTCAGACCTGGAAGCCTCTCCCTGGGTTTCTGGGAGCACTCCCTGCTGCAGGACACAGCCCAGAGCTGCCCTGGGCTCCCTGTGTGCCCAACCCCACGTGGGCAGGGGTCAGGGAGGTGCTGCCTGATGAGGGCTCTGGCTCCTTCTCCCACCCCTGCCCACGTAGGATCAGGTCTCTGGCTCCTTTTCCCACCCCTCAGGGAGAAATCCCAGCACCTTTTCCTGCTTTGGGCAGCGGAGGTGGCATTTTTTTTGGCAGGCTGGCTGTCCAGCCATGAGGCTGGAGAATGCTGCTTTACTCTAAGAGCACTGAATAAGAGACAGAAGTAAAAAAAATAATATATATTTATATACATATACACACACACACACACACGCACACAGAGTAAAAGAATAAACAAACCAGGGGAAAAAAAAAAACAAACCTACCCTGTGGTTTTCATTAGGCAGAACCTCAGCTGACATCAGGGAAGGGAAAAAAACTAGTGCTTGGATGGGAGAGTATGGATGTAAACACCACCCTAGAGGTTTAATGCTGATTTCCCTTGGAGTCTCCTGCAGGAGGAAGCTGCCTCGGTGACACAGGATTTCATTCTCACCTGGGAAATGCCACTGCTGCCTCCAAAAATGGGCCCTCAAAGCAAACAGCCTCAAAGCCTGGATCAACAAGAGCAGCTCTGCTCCTCATCAGAGGAGGCCAAAGTCACCAAAGCCTCGTTCTCTTCTAAGGCAGGAGAAATGTCAAGCTGCCTTATCTGCTCCCCTGAAATACAAGGCAACCTCTGTGCCCCTGGGAAATAAAGGGAGCAGCTCTGGAGAGAAATTAAAACTCTTATTTGGAGTTGCCATTTTGGAGGATCAATATGGAAAGGGCAAAGGCTTTTTTGGGGGGGGAAATCAGGATTTGTTAAGAGCTCTTTTTAAAGAGGTTTTTGTCCCTTGGTGTCTGTCAGCGGTTTCCTGGTCAGAGGGTTTGGACAAAGCTCAGATCAGCAGCCAGGGAGAGGGGGAGTGTTTCCTCCCCAGCCCTAGAGAGCTGCAGGAGTGAACACGGGGCAGAAAAAACCCCAGCAAAAATGCCCAAAGGAAAATGAAAGGGGGAAGAGGGGGAAAAGCTTCCAAAGTTTCGCTTTTCCCGTCGGGAAGGTCCCATTTGAAAACCCTTCCTCTGCCAGAGCCCTGGGGGGGTTAGAAAAAACAACAAACAAATATCCCACAAGCCCAAACATAGACAGAACAAGAGCTCATCCTTTCCTATCCTGGTGTTGTCCATAAATCCAGTCAGCACCTTGTGCACAACCCCTTTGTTGCCCAAGCTCTTCCCGAAGTTGGGGGGCAGCTGGTGGGGCCCCCACACATCCCACGGCTCCCTCTGGGAACACACCACAGGAGCAGGTTGGAAAAGCCTTCCCAGGTGCTCCCCTTGCCCAGGGAAGTTGGGCTGAGCCCCCCTGGCAGGGTGGGGAGGGAGGAGCTGAGCAGGAGCAGACCTTTGGTTGGCTTCGTGATCCAGGATGGAGAGAGGGGGGACCCGGGCGGGGAAGGACGACAGAGGAAAAAACCCAGGACAAACCCAGTGGTCCCTCAGGAGGTCACACAAAGTCCAACGAGGTGCAGCAGCTTCTCCACAGCCTCAGCAAAAGGTTGGGAGGAGGGAGATGGGCAGGGGATGGATGGAGACTAGTGAGGTGAAACACAATCATCCACCAGACGCTGACCCCGGAGCGATCTGGGATGGGGGGAAAGGAAAAGCAAACAGCCTGTTATTAACACACAGAAATGCTGGGAGAGCCTGCAATGGCTTCCTTATCCTAAACTGAGAGCATTCCAGTCTGGAAGGGCTCTACAGGCCACAGGGTGCTTTTGATTATGACATGAAGTGATGTCTCTCTGCAGTAAAACTTTGACATTCCTGATCCCTGAGCAAAATCCCATCAGGATTCACCCAGGGAACGCTCCCTCTTACAGACCCGACTCTTCCTTCCCTTTTGGACTGTTCTCACCACAGCTTTACTGGCACTTGCTTGGCCACTGCTCTCCAAGAGGTTCCCAACCAGCAGCCAGCACATGAGACTCAGAGATGGTCCCGTGCAGGGCCAGGAGTTGGACTCAGTGATCCTTGTGGGTCCCTTCCAACTTGGCATAGTCTGGGATTCTGGGATTCTGGGTTTGGCCCCGTGTGGAGATGATCTCTTAGAATCAGAATATCCTGAGCTCAATCCCACAAGGACTGAGTCCAACTCCTGGCCCAGGAAGAACCACAAGGTCTTTTGGGCCATCTGAACAGCTCCAGGGGCTCCTCTGCCCCATGGCTTCAAAACTGCCAGAGGGCAGTGTTAGGTGGGATACTGGGAAGAAAATCCTCTCTGTGAGGGTGGGGAGGGGCTGGAAGGGTGGGAGGGGCTGAGAAGCTGTGGCTGCCCCATCCCTGGGAGTGTCCCAGGCCAGCTTGGAGCAACCTGGGCTAGCGACGGGCAGAAGGGTGATGGGGTGACACGACCTTTACGATCCCTTCCAAGCCAAGCAGGCCACGATCCTGTGGTTTTGGGGTGCCAGAGGGGAGCCCAGCAGTGCCCCAGCTCACTCACCAGGGGGGTGGGTGCTATACTGCCGTGCACACCGTGCTCACTGTGAACTCGGCCTCGCTGGCCATGATGTCTGTGGGCTGCAGGTTCCGGTCGTACATGGGGTTCTCGAAGGTGGCCCTCACGTTGGTGTTCTCGTGGCCAGCATAGCCATTGAACGGGACTTTTGGTCTTCTCCTGCAGCAGGGCAGAGCAAACCCACAGAGGTCACACAGTCACAGAGTGTCCTGAGCAGCAAGGGACCCACAAGGAGCATCCAGCCCAACCCTCAGCCCTGCACGGACCCAGCCCCAAGAGTCACCCCCTGTGCCCCAGAGGATCAGCCAAAGCCTCCTGGAGCTCTGGCAGCCTTGGGGCTGTGCCCACTGCCCTGAGGAGCCTGGCAGTGCCAACCACCCTCTGAGGGAAGAACCTTTTTCTAAAATCCAACCTAAACCTTCCTGACACAACTCCAGGCCATTCCTGCAGTTCCACCCCCTGCCATGGGCTGGGACACCTTCCACTAGACCAGGCTGCTCAGAGCCCCATCCAACCTGGCCTTGGGAGAGAAGGGAGACAGGATGGAAGGAAGGAGGGAAGGAAAGAAAGGGAGAAAGGGAGAGAGAAAGAGAGAAGAAAGAAGGGGAGAAAGGGTGAGAAAGAGAAAGAGAGAAAGAGAGAGAGAAAGAGAAATAGAGAAAGAAAGAGAAAGAGAAAGAGAAAGAGAAAGAGAAAGAGAAAGAGAAA
>NW_020884940.1:790800-814426 GCF_003945725.1 Corapipo altera | reverse complement strand
AGAAAGAAAAAGAAAGAAAAAGAAAGAAAAAGAAAGAAAAAGAAAGAAAAAGAAAGAGGAGAAAGAAAAAGAAAGACAGAGCTGCTTTTGAGGAAGGTAAACTAAACCCCTGGGGATGAGGCAGACAAATCTGACTGTGGATTTGCAGCACAGCAGCTCCTGGGTGCTGCTACAACCCTGGGCACCCTCCCTCTGCAGAGCTCCCACAGCAACACCCTGATCAGGAGAAAATACTAATTTACAACACATGCAAGGCCAGCTTGAACGCTGGAGCGTGGAATTTACTTCGCTTCATCCTCCTTAAAGTGGCCACAAATCTTATTAATGGTCAGAAAACCTCTCACTGCTCTCTCCTCCCAAACCCTCACACCCCCCCACGGGGCTTTGCTTCGTTTCCTTTTCACCTTCTGAATTAAAAGAGAAACCAGCTCTAAGGGGGTGGGATTTTAAGTCCAGCTCAACGTTTCTGAGAGCCCCCCTGAATTTATTTCCCCCCCTTGGCATCCTCCCCCCAAAACCCACCTGTGTTTGTAGAGATAAAGCACAAACCCTGCAATAATCAGGGCGATGAAAGGCACGAGGATGGCGGCTGCCACGGAGCTGCTGTTGGATGCAAAGTGGTGTCCTATGGATTCAGGATCCGTTTCCATCATGCTGAGGTCTGAAACACAGCAGAAAAGAACACATTTCAAACCAGCACTGCAAGAAAATGGGCTTTGCTGGGGCTTCCAGGTGTCACCAGCAACTGGAAGTGGTGCTGGAAAAGGCAACGGAAAGCTGCTGAGCTGCAGATGAAGGATGGCCTGGAGATCCAGGCCAGCTTAGACAGCATCATTTATTTAGGACTGCAATTAAAGGGAGATGTAAATAGATTTATCTTGCCAAAATGTTCCAACTTGGATGCATAAAGCTGGGTTTTAAGGGGAGACTTTGAAATGCAATAACAGGCAACCTAATTCTCCATAAAGGTGAGAATATCCCCAAAAATCCCAAGAAAGAGATTAAAAGCTCAAACCACATTTTAAGAGATATTTAGGAGCTTAAACTTTGTCTCTTCTAAGCCCTCAGGAGCCTCTGGGATTTCTGAAAGGGCGACAGAGACACTTTCTGTGGCAGAAACGGGGCTTGGGCCTGTCAGAATTTGGCAACGTAGAGAAAAACCATGGTTTTTTGTGTGTTTTTTTTTGTCCAGGTGCTTTTTGTGGCTCCAAAACCTCTTTCTGTCTTTGAACAGCAGCCTGTTTACAGGCTTTACATTACAAATTTCGTTGTTGTGCTGTTTTGCCTCCCCCAGTCTCCTGCCCAGGGTGGGTTTAGCAGAAGGGCTGAAAATTAAGGCCAGGGACAGGAGAAACACCCCCTGTTTGAAACCCTCCACCACCACCAGGGCAGAGCTTTCAGAATCCAGGGGAAAAAACATCAATCCAAGGAATTTTACCAAGTCTCTGGAGGCCAAACTGCCCGAAGCCTTTGCCCCTCACGAAGCCCTGGTACACGAAGGTGCCACTCGAAGACTCCGATGAGACCTGAGGTGACAGGAGAGGGGAGATCAGCACGTCTGCCCAGCACTTCCCCGGGCTTTCACACCCATCTCACAGCACAGCCCTTTGCAAGCTCAGGCATGGAGTTAATTTGATTTAATTCCCCGGAAAACCGCGGTGCTCCGGGAGGCCTCTCAGTGCCCGACAGCTCGAGGCCCTCACGGCTCGAAGGAGGGAAAACAACAACAAAAAAATCCTGTTTGCAATAAACTCCACGAGACACTGCTGATCCCAGAGGGGGGACAAAGGCTCTGGGCCACCACTGGCCACGGGTCAAGCAGATGCACATTTCTGCCAAGCTCCAGTGGATCTCTGAAGGGCACGGGAAGCTCACAGGGGGGTGAGGACTTGGCTCCATTAGCTCTTTTGGCTTGATGTTTAGCAGACATAAAACGTTAAAATGGAATTAATCATGTTGTCTTCTCCTCAAGTGCTGTCTGGGAGACGCAGAGATTTCAAGCCACGGGGCAATAAAGCCACACAGAGCTGGAGGGAGCACGAGGAGCTGTCACGCCGTGTTACATCCCGGGCTGGAAAAGCGCCCCGTGGCCCCCTCAAGGACTGGTCACTGGAGCAGCCTCATGCTGCCACCAGCTCAGGGAGTTATCCCTCAGCTCCAGGGAGAGGAAAGCCAGGCTGTGACAGCACCAGGAGGAACTGTGTGGGTGGATCTCGTGCCCGAGGTGCCCCCGCACTTACGTGTCCGTCCAGAGCCCATTTATCGTTCTTGAACTTGTTGACAAAGATCTCCACCGGCCCCATGATCTGGTAAACCTGGAGCAGCAGGTGCACATCTTCCTTCTTGTAAATGCCTGCAAAAGAAGTGGAAATCACTGACTTTCTGCCTGAGAGGGCAGAGAAACCCCCCTCGTCACTTCAGGGGGGGACCAACCAACCCCGGGACAAGCGTCAGTCCCCACGAGAGGCCACCTCGTGTCCTCACCAGACACCTGGAGCTCCACACCACTGTGGTCTATCAGGGTGGCATTGACTTTACTGGTGGCAGGGTCGAAGCTGGTGACAGACAGCATGGCAGGCTGCTTCTTGCCCAGGTACTCGTAGGAGCCTTTCCACAGGGAATTCCTTGCGAACACGTCCGCAGGCACTGGAAAACACAGCGGCTGGGGATGCACCAAAACAGCAGCACTGCCGTGGATTTCCAGGTTTTTTTTCAGGAATCCAAATAGAGAAGAAGTTCCTTCTTTCTTTCAATTCACAGGCACATAATTAGATATCTCAAATCCCACCCTCTCCCTGGGCCATCACCGGTGAGGACAAAGCCAAGGAGAGGAGAACGAACGACCCCGTGACCTTAATTTGGTTGTTCTGACAAAAAAACAGCGTGAAAGCTTTAAAAAGAATCCCACCCCCAAAATAATTTATTAGGAAAAGCTAACAAAACCTATTAAAAAAAGAAAAAAAAAAAGGGTTGAGTGTCCAACCCTGGAATCTCTGGAATGCCCCAGGGAGGGGCAGTGGGTGTTGATGCACAACTTCTCCGGGGAAGCACGGACAGGGTGGAGCACATGGGCTGCTCCCAGCAAGGACCTGGGTTTGAGAAGGGCTGGGCAGGGATGGGTGTGCCAAGGTCACTGCTGTGTGTCCCATGGGAATGATCCCTCTGTGTACCTGAGAGCTTGGCGAGCGGCGGGTCCCGCGCGGTGCCCACGGGCCTCCCGCTGGGACGGACGTCGGCTGGAAGAGAGGGAAGATCCAGGGTGAGCTCCCCCCCTCCATGAGAGCCAAACAGCTCCGTGTCAAGGTTAGACCATGACTGTTCCTCTGTGGCAGGTAAAAGCTGGGTGAGGTGAAGGACAAAGAAGGTGCTTCCAGACCCAAACCAGCCGTGAGAAGCCCCTCAGGTGGCTCCAGGGGATCCTCTGGCTGGAGAGATCCTTCCCTTGGCTCCAGCTCCCACCAACTGAAAACCAGGCTCTGATTTTCCTCCCCTTTTGAGGGCAAAAAAATGCCAAACCCAAATGATGCTCTGGACACCTCTGAACCCTGACCCCAGAATGAGTCCCCAGGTCTTATCCACAGACCGAAAACTGCCTTTGTGGGATATCAAAGGCCTGTGGGCTCCACAACCAGGAGATAAACAAGGCTCTGGTGGGGGTCTGAGGGCTGCAGTGTCCCCTGGGCACCCCCAGACCCATTGGCACCCCCTGCCCAGGGCTTTACCCAGGCAGATGGGGGGTTTTCCTGTCCAGCTGCCATCGGCTTTGCAGGTCCTGTGCTCGGAGCCCCCGGTGAGGTAGAACCCGCTCTGGCAGGAGTAGATCAAGGTGTAGCCCAGGGATGGCAAATCCAGAGCTCCCACGTTGGCATGGGAAGGTGTCTCCGGCTGCTTACAGTGGTGAGCTGGAAGGGACAAGGGAAACAGGGATGAGGGACACAGGGAGGCCAGAGAGGGACACCAGGGTGTCAGCAGGGACAGAAACCTCCTGGAAGAGCTTTTACCCAACAGCTTTCCCTGCTCACTGAGAAATGCCATGCCTGGATTCTTCCCAGCCAGGTGAATTAATGAGAAGATTCCCATGGCTGGGATTGCTCTTGCTGGATAAAGCTCTCAGAGGACCCTTCACTCGGCTCCATGAACTGAAAATCAGGTTCTGCCATCCCCCACTTTAAAGGGAAAAAGTCAAAACCAAAGGATGTTAAAGCACCTTCTTTTGAGCTCTGAGCCCAGAACTGAGTCCCAGGTGTATCTGCAGAATGGAAACTGCCTTTGCAGGACACCAAGAGCTGGTAAATTAAGCCAGTGATTCCAGTGAGGGCATCACAGCTCTGTTTTTATACCACCTCTCTTCATGGGATCTGCTAATCATGTGCACCCAGCTGCCCACAGCATCACCCAGCGAGTCCTCAGAGGTGTGCAGTGGTCAGAAATCCCTGTAACTGCTCAATAACTCTCAGGATTTGGCCACAGAGGCTGAATGAGAGCTTGCCCAGCTCCCTGTCCCCAGAGCACGTGCCAACACTGCTCCAGCAGCTACTGCTGGAAATGTGTCACCCCTTCCCTGTTATGACTCCAAACAAGTAAATCCCAAAGCAGGGAAGCTCCCTCTCCCACTCACTGCAGATTCACAGGCTCACAGAATGGTTTGGTTGGCAGGGACCTTAAGGATCATCTAGTTCCAGCCCCCAATTTTTGCCAGCTTTGTCCTTTCTGCAGCTCTCCAACTGCTCCTAATTGAAAACAAACCCTTGGCAGCCCTCAGGAGGTACCAGCATCGCCCTCCCTTCACAGAGGAGGAAATATAAACCCCAGGGAGCTGGAAGAGTGACCTGAACTCACATGGTTTGGGAGCCCCAGCACTCATTAGCTCCTTCCAGAGCAACCACCCCTGTCCCCTGATGCCACATGTCAGAGCATTTAAAGCTGGGTGTCCCAGTTGTTCTGTTCACAGAACAAGCATCCACAGGGCTTGTTAGTGGAAAAATATCTCCCCAGTAAACCACCTCACGAGGGAGAGGAAAAAGCTCTTTAATACTCATGACCCAGAGGCCAGGATGGGTATCACCACTTAAACACATTAAAATAAGCTCCTTCTGCTGCAGCAGGGAGATGATGGACAGCTTAAAGGGGAGAGCAGCACGTTCCCAAAGAGGAGGAGGAGAAGCTCTGCTCTGCTGGAGAGCCCTCCTGGCTAAATGTTAACCTGCTCCCTGGGGCCAGCTCACAGCTCTGCCACCAAATGGGCTTTCAGGAGCACAAAACAACATTTCACCTGACAACTGTGTCTCTGAGGAAGGGACAGGCAATGAAAATCTCATCTGAAATCACAAGTGGCTGCTGGTGCAATGCCAGGAGAGAAGGGATGGAGTGAGCTCCCTTTTATCAAAGAGTGTTGGAGAGTCTCAGAGGGGTTTGGGTTGGAAAGGAGCTTAAAAATCATCCAGTTCCACCCCCAGAGACACCTTCCACTATCCCAGGTTGCTCCAAGCTGGCCTTGGAGACTTCCAGGGATGGGGCAGCCACAGCTTCTCTGGGCACCCTGTGCCAGGCCCTCCCCACCCTCACAGGGGAGAATTTCTTCCTCATCTCCCAACCTTCCTAAAATCTAATATATTTCCTCCAAGAATGTGTTTTCTCACAGCTCCCTCTCGAATTCCCAGCTCTCCTGAGCCAGTAACAACCCCAGCCTGGCTCCAGGCTCCAATTCCCTGTGCCATTCCCAGGACTTACGGACACAGTCGGGCTGGACGCCGCTCCATGTCAGGTTGGGGAGGCAGGTCCTGGTGGTGGAGCCCTGCAGCAGGTACCCCTTCTGGCACTTGAAAAAGATGATGCTTCCCACCTGTTCCAAGGGCAGGGAAACACTGAACTCCCCCAGTGCCACGCTGGGATAAAAAGGAGCTTCTAGAATTTTCCATGTTTGCCGTTCCCCCCTCGTCCTGTCGCTCCAGGCCCTTGTCCCAAGTCCCTCTCCAGCTCTCCTGGAGCCCCTTTAAGGAGCATTTCCCTGTCACACTCTGCCTCAGCCCCCACAGGAGCTCCAGAGGCAGCTCCACTCCAGTGCCAGCTCCCGACTGCCAGCTCAGACAAAAGTCAGACTTGTAGTGTCTCAGTATTAATTAAAACCTAAAATTAGTTCATTAACCCCCAGGATTAAGATAACTAATTAGCAGCAAAACTGCAGGATCCACTTGGCACGGGGTAACCACATGGAATCCACTCTCCCAACAGGGAATGGGCACCCACAGGGACAGCAGGAGAGGGAGCACCTCAGGGCATCCCTCTGGGTTTTCTCCCTCCATTCCACAGATTTCCTGCTGTATGGGAGCTGAGATAAAGGGAAACACCTACAGAATTTGGACTGAAAATTAATGGAAATGTGAGGAGTAATTACACCAATAACTACTAATTAGCACTGCAATTAATATCATGTACAATGCACTGCTGGTTAATCCTGCACAAACACAGCCTGAGGTCTGACACTGGGATCACACCATCCCAGGAGGACTCACAGATCTGTGCCAGGGCTCAGGCACGGGCTGAGCACGGCAGGTTTTGGGGATCCCACTGCCCTGGCAGTACCTGGTATCCCTGGGAATTGTTCTGCATCCCAAAGAGAGGCACGCCGGGGTCCGCACACGTGGTGAGGCTGGGGTCTGCAAAAACAGGGAGAGGGTTCAGAGGAGGGGCCACCCCAGAGCTCTGCACACACACCCTGCTGTGCCTCTGCTCAGCTGCAGTGCTGGGATGCTCCAGGGCCTGGCTGGGGGAGCAGGGAGCTGGAGCATCCCAGGATTCCCAGCCTTCCTTCTTCCACTCACTCACCACAAGCTCCACAGCCAACACCTCTCAAAATATCCCCATTAACAGGACTGTGGAAGGCAAGGAATAAACTAAGTCCCCCCAAAGCCAACAGTGGGGCAGGAGTGGCTGCCCCCAGCCTGCAGCCAGAGGAGAGCAGAGCACAACTTCTCTGCTTCCACTGTTTATTTTTAGGCCTTTATTCCTCAGGATGTGACTCATCAGTCCCTTCCCACGGACACGGCGCTGTCTCCAGGCCCTGGAGATGTGGTGAGTGACTAAACAAGTGCCACAGAACGTGGCTGATTTGGGGCTAATTCATCTCCCATCCTTTGGCTCTGCTGAAGCTGCTGTCATTTGTCACTGCTGCAGTTTCCATGGGAGCCCCCTGATAAATCACTGCCTGGAAAATAAAGAAAGAAAGAGCCCCACGGATGAGGGAGGCACAGGGTGATGGATGAGGGCAGAGCCTCGGCCTCCTGGCTGTGCCTGGGCAAGGTCTGGGTGCTGGAAGTTCGAAGCATCCAAAAATGGGTGAGATCTGAATAAATACAGCACTTGGGGTGCAGCTGCTTGGGTCACAAACTGCCATCCTGGGGTGAGGTTTTGCAGACACACAATTCTTTTCCTTCCACAGGATCAATAAACCATTAAGGTTGGAAAAGACCTTGAAGATCATTGAGTCCAACCATTCCCCCAGCACTGGCATTAAACCAAGTCCCCAAATGCCACACCTATATGGGTTTTAATTCCCCCCCTTCCCCAAGGCAGTTCCAGGGCTTGGCAACCCTTCCCATGAAGAAATTTTCCCTAATATCCAATCTCCTTCCTCGTGGTTTGCTTTGGGCAGACAGACCCTCAGCACCTTCCCTCGGCAGCAGGAACAGGGTTGGCTGGTTCAGCCCTCTGAGAGGTGGGTCCCACATGTGTACAACAGGATCCCAGACAAGGATCTGCAGGGAAGCACTGAAGCATTCCAATCCAACATTTCCAGCACAGGAGCAGGTGCTCTCAACCCCCTGGATGTGAGAAAGCTCCTGGTAAAACCAACTGGAGGTTCAGGCCACGACTCTTTCTGCATTCCTGTAGTTGGTGGTGCATTTAGGATGGAACCAGAAGGACTGAAATCCATGGGGAACAGCCCCATGGATGTGTTTCTCCCCATTGCCCACGTGGGGGGATGGTGGTGATGCCCTTTATCACAGGAGCCCTGCAGTTCAGGAGTGCAGCCAGGGCTTCAAACAGGCCAAGAATGCTGGGAGTAGTTCTGTGACACCAGAGGTGTCACAGGGTTCAAGATGAGCACCTGAGGAAGGTGTAGAAACGTCACCCTGAATCCCAAGGCTGCAGCTCAGCAAGGCAAGCTGGGGGAGTTTGGTTTCTGTCCACACACTGAGCCCCAGGAAGGTTTGGGTTGGGAGAGAGCTTAAAAATCATCCAGTTCCAGCCCCCTGTCTTGGGCAGGGACACCTTCCACTAGACCAGGTTGCTCCAGCCTGGCCTTGGACACTGCCAGGGATGGGAATCTAAGCAGGGAGGAGGAGGAGATGGGTTGTTTATCACCCAGTGCCCACAAACCAAAAGCATCGTCCCTTCACGTCCCCACTTTCGGGGCAACAAAACGCTCATTCCTGCAAACTCAGAAAAGAAAACCAAAAAGAAAAGAAGCAAGAGAAAACCAACAGGGAAGCTGGGTGAGGGCCCAGAGCTCTTCCCTTACCTATGCAGCTGGGCTGGGTCCCACTCCACGTCCCGTCAGACTGGCAGAACCTCCGGGCTGAGCCCACCAGCACGAGCGGGGCCAGGCAGGAGAAGGACACGGAGGAGCGGTAGGTGAAGCCTCTGTCCTCCCTCCTGCCCTGGGCTGGGGTCCCTGGGTCACCACAGAACACAGCTGGAACGGGCAAAGGGACAACAGGATGGCCATGAACCTCTTCAGGAGAAAGGAGTGTTAATAAAGCTGAAGAGAGGTCTGCGAACGGCCCAAACCCTGCCACCAACTTCGTGACTGGCTGCTCTCCTTGTAATCCTGGTAATTAACTTGCACCTTCTCCCCCATCTTTTCCCTTTTTCCTCTCTTTTTCCCCTCTAACAGCAGGCTTGGCTTCCCAATGTCTCCCTAATTGCACCATGTCACTTTGCTACCTGGTTCTGTGTCACACTAATTATCCAGGATCCAGGGAAAGGTGCAAGGAACAGGGGGAGGGCTTCGTGTGATTTAATATGAAAATGGCTATTGTGCAGCTGCCAGCCACTGGAAAAGGAACTCAGAGCTGCCTTTGGCATTAGGAGATATTGAACTCTTATTTTTTGGCATCAGCTACTGTATCAGGCACACAGGTTTCCACCCAGCCCCACTCTGCCCTCACAAAACATTCCCAACTCCTGCTGCCACACAGAGCTCTTGGCCAAAGGCTTTTTCCCCACGGCCTTTGGCAGTTCCAGGAGCCCTGACTGCAGCAGATCCAGCCACTGGGGAGACACTGGACAAACATCCAGTTTGGAGGAAAATCCTCAGGTTTGTTCCAAGTGTTGCAGAGGTGACCAACCGTGTCTCCAGGGCCACCCCCTTACAGGTGGCAAACCAGTGCCCCCAGCAACCTGGCTGCTGTGGGAGGTGGGCAGAGCGTTCAGACCTTGAGGCAGAGGCACTTCAGGCATCATCACAGCACGAAAAAACCCCACTGGCTTCAGTTCATGCCCCACTTCCCCTGGGCTTGGGGCAGGAGGCACAGCAGGGCCACTGACACCAGCCACTGAAACCAGCCACTAAAACCAACCATTAAACCCAGCCACTAAACCCAGCCACAATGGGAGCAGAGGTGATGGAAAGGGCATCAAACCAGCGGGTTTTGGGGCAGGATCCTCCCAGTCCCTGGCTGGGCTCCTACTCACGGAAGCACTGGGGGACGTCCCCGCTCCAGGTGCCGTTGCCCTCGCAGGTCAGCACGGCGGGCAGGGACAGCTGGTACCCCTCCAGGCAGGCATAGCTCACGCTGGACCCCCAGCTGAAATCTGTGCCCACCACCTTCCCGTTGGGAATGGCCTGGGGGGCTCTGCAGGTGATGGCTGTGGGGGGAGACAAAAGACAAAAGCAGGCTCAGCTCCCGTTGCTTCTCCACGAAGGGCACGGTCACGTAGGGCCAAAGCCACGTCCTGCCCTCCAAGGGCATCTCCTGGTGTGCTGGTTTGAGCCACCACAAAAATCTAAAGTCTAATTTCCAGGCTTCCCCCACCCTTTCCCATAATTTTATCTCAAGTTTCAGGCAAGAGGCTTCTACAGCGGAAAAGGGGAAGTATATACATGGCACAGACTGGGGTGAAAACTCCAGGATTTTACTTTGAAGTTTGGAGTTAACCAAACCATAGAAAATGCTGACCCCCAAGCATCACCAGTCCCACCCCTGGCCCTGCACAGACACCCCTCAACAATCCCACCCTGTCCCTCAGAGGATCATCCAAACCCTCCTGGAGCTCTGGCAGCTTTGGGGCTGTGCCCACTGCCCTGGGGAGCCTGGGCAGTGCCCAACCACCCTCTGGGGGAAGAACCATTTTCCCTGATCTCTCTCCAAATCAGAGTCACTTCATTTCCAGCTGAAGGGAAGAACATGCCCTGACTTGGCATGAAAACTCATCTCGGATTCCCTGGGAGATTGATACGTTTTGGACAACCTGGCTGAGCTTCAGATCAGCAGCTAAAGCAACAACCTGTCGGTATTTCATCCACTCTGGGGTGTTTTAATAAGACATTTTTGCAGTGCTTTGCTTTTCAGCTCAGGGGAGCATTGAGAAAGATGCTAAACCTGTGCAAATCAGCCCGGCCTCCAAACATGACTCTTGGCCACATTCTGGATTATTCCTGCGGCATTAGCTCAGTGCAGAGAATGAAAGAGCAGCGTAAGAATTGCTCTTTACAGCCTCTGAAGGAGCTGCAGTGCATTATAAAGTTCCTCTGTGGTCTGTATTTGTATCAGCATGATGACAAGTGAATTTTCCAGATTGCTAAAGAAGTGCACAGATGCTGCTACAAGTCTTATCTGCACTTGGTGGGTGAGTAAAACACTCACAGAAGAGATCCAGCCTGCCCAGCAACTGCTTTATTATTTCCTTTTTCTATCTCTGAACCACAGGAGCAATCTCAGAACAGAGGAATAATGAAAAGGCTCAGAGGAAACATTTTTCAGATGATTCCAGATGATGCCAAGAAGCGTGTGCTTGCAAAACACAATATTTCAGTGGAGTTTGATCTGAGTTTTCGTGAAGAGGAAGGAGTCACTTTGCTCCCTGGGCTTCGCTCTTCCCTCTCTACCACTCAGGTAAGAGCAGCTGCCTCCCTCCCAGGCACAGTGTGGTGATTGATGGACTTAAAGAGAGCAAGGTTTTCGTGCTGTAAAATGTGATAGATGGTGTAAGAGCCATAAACAGGGGAGAGATGGAACGACAGAGCTAAGAGAAACACCCAGGGGGGCTCCAGGCACGACGCAGAAGTTGCCGCTACTTTTTACCTCGTCCCAAAAACTTTGGTGGCCTGGGGACCCCTCCTTACCCTTGCAGGCGGGTTTGGTGCCGTTCCAGGTGCGGTCCTTGGTGCAGGTGAGGGAGGAGGCCCTGTCTGACTCCATCATGTAGCCAGGGGTGCACTGGAACACCACGGACTGGTTGTAGGTGAAGTCGGAGCCCAGGCGGACGCCGTTGGCCGGCACGCCGGGGTCGCCGCAGTTGATCACTGCCAAAGGCAAGGGGAGGAGCATTTCTGGCTGCCCAGCCCTCCTCTCACACCTCTGGATTTGCCTGAGCGAGAGACCTGATGGTCCTGAGTGCTTTGGGCAGGCAGGATGTGGTCAGAGGGCCGTGGGCAAGGGAGGGTTTGGAGCACACGGCACACGGAGTGGGCCAGGCTCCGGCACGTGGAGAATCATGGAATCAGAGAATCACAGAATCAGCTGGGCTGGAAGAGACCTCTGAGATCATCCAGTCCAACCCTTGATCCAACCCCACCCTGGTTCCCAGCCCATGGCACTGATGCCACATCCAGTCCCATCTTAAAAACCACCAGGGATGGAGAATCCCCCACTTCCCTGGGCAGCCCATTCCAATGGCTGAGCACCCTCTCTGCAAAGAAATTCTTCCTAATCTCCAACCTAAACCTCCCCTGGCACAGCTTCAGACCCAGCCCTCTTGTCTTGCTGATGGTTGCCTGGGAAAAGAGACCAATCCCCCCCCGGCTCCCCCCTCCTGTCAGAGGGAGGGAGGTCTCCCCTGAGCCTCCTCTTCTCCAGGCTGAACAGCCCCAGCTCCCTCAGCCTCTCCTCACAGCACTTGTGCTCCAGTCCCTTCCCCAGCCTCGTTGCTCTCCTCTGCACCTGCTCCAGCCCCTCAATGTCCTTCCTGAGCTGAGGGGCCCAGAACTGGACACAGCACTCCAGGGGTGGCCTCACCAGTGCTGAGTCCAGGGGCAGAATCACTTCCCTGGACCTGTTGGCCACACTGTTCCTGAGCCAGGCCAGGATCCATTGGCCCTCTTGGCCACCTGGGCGCACACTGGCTCATGTGCT
Source organism: Corapipo altera (assembly GCF_003945725.1). Lineage (NCBI taxonomy): Eukaryota > Metazoa > Chordata > Aves > Passeriformes > Pipridae > Corapipo > Corapipo altera. The sequence goes on along the minus strand of NW_020884940.1, from coordinate 802,070 downwards.
GGCTGTGCCTGTCTTCAGTGGAGTGAGCAGGGACCTTAATGGCACATTAAGACCTTGCAAGAAGCTGTATTAACACACATTAAACATTAAAGCAAACCCAGGTCAGGTCCTGGCTGGGGGAAGGCAGGTCCCCCCCTCTTCAGCCCAGTTACTGCCTCTTATGTAAGGCCACATTTGGCCCTGTCCACGTTCCTCTGCAGGAAACACAACCCCTTCCCCGAGGCTTTTCTGAGCAGGGGCTCTGCTCAGGCTCCTCCCAGGAACTCTCACGTTCAGGAGCAGCCCCAGAGAGCCCCTTGAGGGTGGCCAACATCTACTCACGGAATTATTACAGGGCTCCCTTCATCCAACTGGAAGAAAACAAACTCCAAGCAAGACTTTTCCATTAGGCACTGACAGAGAGCACGGGCTGAGCCTCTGCTGCTGCCAGGACACAGCTCAGCGCAGTTTCTCAGGGTGACACACGGTACAATGAGCCCAGACACCCCGTCCCCAGGGCCCTCATCCCCCAGGGATCTATCCCAGTGCTCACCTGTGCACTCTGGACTGGTCCCAGTCCACGTCCCGTTCACGGTGCAGTGCCTGCTCAGCACCCCTGTGGAGTAATAGCCCTCCCTGCACTGGTAAATGATGGAACTGGAGAAGACCAGACCATCGTTGAAGATGACCCTGGCATTGCTGGGGGTTCCTGGGTTCCCACAGGATATCACTGGAAAGCAAAATGGCAAAGTTAAAAAAAAAAAACCAACAAACACCACAAAACACAAACGACCCCTCCAAAAAACGAGGCTTTCCCCCTGCAGTGAACTGTTCTCAGTAAAAGTAAGATGTGCTGCAGAGCTGCTGGATCAGCTCAGAGGGAAGGGGCTGTTCCATGGACAAGCAGCTGCATCAATCCAACAGGATCCCCAAACCACTCCCCAGCTCAGAGCAAGGCTCTGCCTTGCCAAGGATCTGCATCTCTCTCAGGGGACTGGAAAACACTCTGTCCCTGCATCCGCTCAGGCCCTGAAGCTCCAGCCCTGTTCCTCTCCCAGGCAGATCCTGGGAGAATCCCCTCTGCCTGATGGACTCGTGTCCATTTACTGCAGGGTTTTATCCTGCAATAATCAACCTCATGGTCCTACAGCTTAACAAAGCAGTGGTGCCAAGCCTGGAGTCTCTCCACATTCGAGGAGTTTGGGAGCCTGGAGCTGAGTGTGTCGCTTTTGCCTTTGGGATCCTAAAATATCCTGAGTTGGAAGGGACCCACAAGGATCAGAGGCCAAGTCCTAATGTTGGGATGTCAACAACTGTGCAGCATTGAAAGGAAGGAGAGCAGTAAGGGAGCCTGCTGCCCTCCCACTGTGGCACTGCTCACTGCCCAGCCATAGCCAATTATCCCTTCAGAGGAGGGAGAATATCCTGGGAATACAATTACAGGGTTGTCAGTGCCCAAGTTTTATGCCTGAAGTGCCTCAGCACCCCAGGAACAAAAAGGCCTGGGGATGGTGGAGCACAGAGCCCTGCCAGGACAAAATAAGCACCTGCAGTAATTGCCCCCAGCCTCTCATTGACTCCAAAATTACAGCACCCAAAAGAAAATCACAGGAATCAAGGAAAGGCAGAACACTCCTGGCTGCCCCCTTCCCCAGCAACACCCCAAAACCTGTGTGAGAGCAGGGACCTACGGTGACCCATCCTGGGCCCTCCCTGCACCACACACCCCAGTTTTTCCAGTTGTTCTCCACAACTGGGGAAGCACAAACTCCAGCAGGAAAGCCACGAGCACAGCCCACCAAGGCGAGGAGGAGAGGAGCCTTCTTCCCCTCTTGTTGCTTGGTTTGCTGACAGCCTGTTAACACAGGAGCTGCTTGGAGGCAGATCTGTCTGACAGGAGGAAACTAATAACTGCTCTGGGCTGTGTGCACACAACTCATCGTGGCTCCCGAGGTGGAGCTCGTTACGGATTCCGGTGTCATTTCCAAGAGATGCTGGGATAAAAGTCAGATTCCATCACCTCGGAAAAAAGCTCTGAATTACCATTTCACTGCCTGCCCATCCATCAGTTCCCTCCTGCCCACCCTCCTCCACTTATTCATGTGGTCAAAAACACACACGGACGACCCCCAAATTATTACTTCTGGGACTAGGAGGGGACTCGTGGGAATGGTTTAATGGAAGTGTGGATCAGCTGGGACCTGCATGGGCCAGACACAAGAGAAGTCATAAATATAAGGATGAAAGGATTGAATGTCTGAAATAGCAATTTAAATATCAGTAGGATCTAATCATGGAAGAGAGCAGTAAGGGGGTAAATAATTCCCTCTGGCTGCAGTGGGAGGTGTAAAATGAATTAGGAACACCAAAAAAAAATGGTTTCTGAGGCCACTGGGGGGGCCTGCAAACAGGGACAGTGGGACCCCTGACAACAACCAGAGCTGATCCCCACGATCCCATCCCTGCAGGGGGAATCTGGGAAGCTCCTGCCTCTTACAAAGTGCCTCTGCTATAGAAAACATCCCAGCTCAGAGGTGCTCCAGAGCTCAGCAATAATTAATCGGGTTCCAATCCACACACATCCATTTTCTGAAAAGCTTTCAGGTTTCCCCTTGCCTTCCTTTGCTGTTTCCTGGGAGAAGGGAATTTCTCTGGGTCCTGATCGGGCACGTTCAGACAATGCTCAGACGAGGCCACTGAGCTGCCCCCCCCCCAGCACCCTGAGCAGGGCAAGGAGCAAGTGCTGGTACTCATGAAACATTTAATTTCCCCTCACTCTGCCCAGAAAACCCCCGTGGACAGGGTGAGAGGGGTGTGAGGAGCAGCCAGCCCTGCTCTCAGGCACGAGGTGCCAGTGGTTCCTGTCACTGAGGTGACATGTGAGCCCCGTGTCCTTTGCATGTCCCCCCTCCTCTGAGCTGCTCCTCATAACCCCCAGTTCTTCTTTCAGGCTCTGCTCCCATCCCAAACACTCTCCTAATGATGTCTGACACATCAGCAGGACCTCCTGCTGGAAGAAGGGACAGCTCAGGGCTTGTGGAGTCTCAAAGCCTTTCCTTCAGGGCTGGTAATTTCCAGGCTGTTTAATTTAACCAGTAACCCATAACCCACCCAACTATGCAGAGAGAGGAAGAATAAAACAGTCTAGACCCGAATCCCAGCCCTGCCACCTCCCATGTCCTCAGCAGTCAAATGAGCAGCAGACAAAACTCTGCTCCTTTTCCCACTGTTATCACTTAAAATAAATCATTTCTCTCTACTGAAACTGCCAAAGAGCAGCCAGAGCCCTGACTCATTTTGGATGCAGCTTTAATTCCCTCGGAGAAACAACAAACACTATAAAAGCAAATATTCTGCTCAGCTTTTAAGAGGAGGAGGGAGTGTAGAGTACAACTGTGAGCCCCTTCCTGCATCCCTCCTCGGCGAACACAGACAGGGCATCAGGAAGGAGGAAAAAGGAAGAAAAAAAACCCCCCATCTAAAATTACATTTACACTTTAAAATTTGCTGGAAATTAAAGCTAAATGAGGCCTGAAATCTGCCACTTTGGAAAGCTGCTCTTACTGAGCACAACAAAAGCAGAGTTCCATAAACCCGGGCGAAGCAGGAGGCTCAGGCAGAGCCCCTGCAACTCATCTCTTCACTCCAAACTATTTGTCCATTCTGGGAAAAGCAGTTGGGACTTCTTCCTGCCTCCCTGTTCCTTTGGTTCCCTTAGAAGATGTTTTAGTGGGTAAAAGGTACGAGATCCAGAGCTGAGGAGTTCCAAGGTGACCCCACACACCCTGGACTGGTCCCAGTGCAGGAGGACACGATGGTGCCACATCAGCTCCCTGATCCCTAAGTCAGGCAGGTGCTTTGGAATTGAAGCTGTTAGAGCATCTTACCCTCTCTGAAATGGAGATAAGGGCCTTTCTCTCCCTTCCTCCCTGCTGTTGGATTTGCACTGTGCCCACAGGCACTTCCACATCCCTGTGCTGTGGGTGCCCATCTCCTGCTGCTCGGGCTGAGCCTCTCTGTGCCCACCCAGCAGCTGATCTGGGGAGCAACTTCCATGAACTCCCTGGTGACCCGTGAAGCACCATCAGCCTTGATTTTGCTCCATTTTGGGAGCTGGGAGCAGCAAACCCACAGCTGAGTCCCAGTGAATGCACCACCGAGGTGCCCATTCCTCCCAAGGACCCTCCTGGGCACTCAGCCTTCACCTCCAACTGCCAGGAATTCACCCCAAAGTCAACTCCCCTCTCCCTCTCCTATAAATACCTGTTCCAGAGGGCTGAACACACCACTCAAAGTGCAGCCAGAGAACTTGGGACTTGTGGTGAATACAAATGACAGGGACCAGCTCATCCCTGGGCATCCCTCTCCTACACTGGCCAGTCAGCACTTAACATTAAGTGACTACATTATAGGCATAATGTTATTATTATTCATAAAGTATAGAAAAAAAATCTGCCAGGGATCTGGATTTTGGTGCCTCTGGAACCTGATGGGTTATTTATCCTGAGATTAATGAATGGAGCCTTCCCACTGATGGAAAAAAACAGAGAGTGGAAAAAAAACCAACCTCCTGAGATCTGAGTGTATTAATAACATGATTCAGTGTCTTTTCAATCAAGAGCACCATCAATTTGGAATAAATTTCCAATTCATTTACAAACTCTCTCTAAGCTTTTGGCTTTTGAAACAGCTGGAGAGAAGCACTTGCCCAGGTCTCCTTGCACTTGGTCTCCTGCCTCATTTTTGGCTTTTGTTCTTACCCCAGCTGGTTTTTAAACACTTGTCTAAAACAGTAGCAGGGAGCAGCACAGCCCAGAGAATCCAGTGAGGGGATTATTTATTGGATTATAGGGTCTTACGTGATTCCCTCAAATGGAAAAATCAGGGGGTTTGGGGTTTTCAAAACACAAAAAAATGTGCTTACTGGATTATAATTTGCATTTTGCATTTCTGCTTAATGGAAATGACTCCTGCATGTGCCAGTTCCAGCTCAGGGAGGGTGGAATCTGCTGGTGTTTCTCACTCTGCTGAATTTCCCCCACAAGGTAACAAGGAATTAGTGGCACCCAGAGCTCTGACACTAAAAAAAGGCTGTTTCTGATCAGGAAGACCAGGGGACCCCAGTGATTCCTGAACAACGGTCTGGGGGTGGGGATGGCAGGAAATAAGGACCAGATCCCAAAGGCTCTTCCTGCCCTACACCTCTACCCAGATGTTGGCACTGACGTGAGCATCCCAAACCCCTTCACACATTCCCTGTGCAGCAGAACCCAGCTGAGCCTGCAGAGAAGTCATGCTCCAAAAACCCTCCTGTGGGGTGTGACCCATGGATGGCTGGAAGGAGGAGGAGAACCCAGGAGGAGGAGGCTCCTGGGCTCACATTTCCTCCTCAGTGTTTGGAGGAGGTGACAAGCAGGAGAATCTGATTTCATAGAATCACAGAATCACAGAATCAGCTGGGTTGGAAGGGACTTCCAAAATCATCAAGTCCAACCCTTGATTCAACCCCGCTGTGGTTCCCAGACCATGGCACTGATGCCACATCCAGTCTTATCTTAAAAAACTCCAGGGATGGAGAATCCACCACTTCCCTGGCTGAGCACCCTCTCTGGAAAGAAATTCTTTCTAATCTCCAACCTAAACCTCCCCTGGCACAGCTGAAGACCGAGTCCTCTTGTCTTGCTGATGGTTGCCTGGGAAAAGAGACCAACCCCCCCTGGCTCCCCCCTCCTGTCAGGGAGTTGTAGAGAGTGAGGAGGTCTCCCCTGAGCCTCCTCTTCTCCAGGCTGAACAGCCCCAGCTCCCTCAGCCTCTCCTCATGGGAATTGTGCTCCAGTCCCTTCCCCAGCCTCGTTGCTCTCCTCTGCACCTGCTCCAGCCCCTCAATGTCCTTCCTGAGCTGAGGGCCCAGAACTGGACACAGCACTCCAGGGGTGGCCTCACCAGTGCTGAGTCCAGGGGCAGAATCACTTCCCTGGACCTGTTGGCCACACTGTTCCTGAGCCAGGCCAGGATCCATTGGCCTTCTTGGCCACCTGGGCACACTGTTCCACGCTGTTCCAGCACCAAACGGCCGCTGGCAGAGGGACCGGGCCGAGGTGATTCTGGGGTGATTCTGGGGACACCCAGGGGGCTGGGGAGGTGACAGTACCTTCACACTCGGGCTGGGTGCCGCTCCAGGAGCCATTGGCCTGGCAGGTCCTGTCGGAGGAGCCGCGCAGGGTGTAGCCGGGCTCGCAGCTGAACCGAACCACGCTGCCCACGTCGAAGGTGTCCCCCAGCCCGATGCCATGGGAGGGGATCCCCGGGTCACCACACACGCCCTGGCTGCCCCCTGCATGGAGAGAGAGCAAGCACATGATGGGTTTGGATCTTCTTCCCCCCTCTGAGAGGAATTTAACTCTGACTGGCTGCAGGAATTCCAGATGGAAACCCCCCCACTCCTGGTTTGAAGCTTGTTGCAAACCATGGCCATGATTCCTGAATGCCAGGATGGAGCTTCCACCAGCTGCAGCTGCTTCTGGTGGCAGCTGCTCCAGCATCAATCATGTGGACACTCTGAGGCACTCCTGGGGACAGTCCTGTGCAGGGCCTGCAGCTGGACTCCATGATCCTTGGGGTCACATTCCGTGATTCCGGGGTTGCTTTCCCGCCAAGCAAGAACTCCAGTGTGCTCCAAGCCCCCCCAGCACACCCCACTGTATTCACAGAACAAGGAGCTGTTGGGTTTGGAGCACAGGGGGAGAGAAACATCCACTCCTGCAGGCTGGGAACACTCGGAGCTGGAAGTTGGGGAGCAGCTGGCAGGGGTTCCCTGGAGCAGGCTGGAGGGATGCCCACCTCCCTGCTGCCTGCACCGTGTTCCTGGCTTGCTCCACCACCAATCTGTGTGAACACATCCCCTCCCAGGGCAGGAGAGCCCATTTCCCTGTGGCAGCTGGTGATGAAGTGCCCAGTTCTGGGCCCTCTTGCTGCAGGTCCAGCCCCTGCTCTGTGTGACACAGAACATAATGAGCACATTCATCATGTGGGGAATGAACTTCCCTGGGCACAGAAGGGGCAGAATGCTCCAGGTCCAACATTTCCTTTCACATAATGACTCGTGCCCAAGTCTTTTGTTTCATCTGGCAAAAAGTGCTGTCACACCGTGGGGATCCTTCACACACAGCCTTTGGCAGGAGACCCGGGCTCTGCTCTGCCTCCTCCCTGCTTCTTTAACTGCTCCACCTGAGTTTGGTGGCAAGGAGGAGCCTTTCACCAAGCCCTGGGGTGGAAATGATGGTTCTGGGATCCTGGGCATCCACCCAGCACCCCCCTCAGGGCCATCAGCCTCCAAAAAGTCATTCAGCAAACACAGCAGGTGTCAGTAGGAACTAGGCAGAACAAATCTGAGTGTTCCCAAAAATCCACCCACAGAGATGACAGGAGAGAGTGAGGAAGAACTACATGGGGAAAAGGCACGAACTGGAGCAGAAAACCCTCCTGAGCAGCTCCAGAGCAGGAACTCTGCAGACATGGCTGCTGAACACCAGGATGACTCCACTTAAATTTCCCCTCCCCTCCCAAATCAGAGGTTAAACTTGGTCAAGTGGCGCTGCCAAATCTAAGTGGCATTATTAAAAATTAACACTTGTCCCGAGTGCTTTGCTCAGTGTGTCACATCCCGTGTGTTGTCCAGGGAACAAGGGATGGGATGGCTTGGGGAGGGCTTTGCACAGCACCCCACCCAGTCAGCCAGCACCCTTCCCTCTGCTGGAGACCACCAGACCCCCCTGTCAGCACATCTCACTGCATCCCCCAGGATCTTGACCCAAATCTGTTGCACCAGGGACTTTTTCTGCGTGTTAGGATGTTCTCAGGGCAAGACCTTTCTCACCCAGCAGTGGGGAAGGACTTCTGCTGCCAAACTGCCAAACCTCTCTCTGTGGAGGTGCTGATGATGTGGAAACTCATTGTAGCAGCTTCCACCTGCCTGGTGCAGGCCTGGGGCTGCTGTGGGGCTGTAACAGCAGATGTCAGGCCCTGGAAAGAGCTCCTTTTATGGGAGAGCACAGGGAAGAGGGTCAGATGGTGCAGACAGGGTGCAAGGACCCAATTTTGTGTCCCACACGTCCCTCCTGCCCGGGCTCTGCAGGGAGAACTCCCGAGCAGCAGCTGCAGCTCCCTCCCAGCACAGCCATGTGCTGCAGGGATTTATTTCTCCTCCTGCCAGCCCAGAGCTTCACTCCCTGCCAGTGCTGATCAGCCAAGTTGCAGGAGGCTGGGTGGCTCAGACACAATCTCCCTCTGTACCATGAGGGCTTCTCCAGCTCAGAGCCCCTCAGGTGCCCCCTCACAGGGTAAAAGGGCTGGAGGATGATCACAGAAACACAGAATTGGAAGGGACCCACAAAGACCATCCTGCCCAACCTTCAGCCCTGCACAGGCCCATCCCCAAGAGTCACCCCCTGTGCCCCAGAGGATCAGCCAGACCCTCCTGGAGCTCTGGCAGCCTTGGGGCTGTGCCCACTGCCCTGAGGAGCCTGGGCAGTGCCAACCACCCTCTGGGGGAAGAACCTTTCCCTGAGATCCAACTTGACCCTGCCCTGACACAGCTCCAGCCATTCCCTGGGTGCTGTCCCTGGTCCCCCCAGAGCAGAGCTCAGTCCCTGCCCCTCCTCTGCCCCTGCCCAGGAATTGGAACTGCACTGAGGTCTCCCCTCAGTCTCCTCTGCTCCAGCTGAACACACCGAGTGCCCTCAGTGTCCTCCCACGGCTCCAAACCCAGGCCCTTCCCAACCTTGTTGCCCTCCCTTGGACACTCTCCAATGGCTCAATGTCTTCCCTGCTCTGTGCTGGGAATGCCCCATGCCCTCCCTGGCCAGCCCCTCACCTGAGCAGTGGGGCAGGGCCCCGCTCCAGCGCCCGTCCAGCTGGCACATCCGCGTGGAATTCCCGACCAGCGTCCGCTTCCCGAGGCAGCTGTACCGGACCACGGAGCCCACGGTGTGCTTGTCCCCCGAGATCTGGGCGTGGGGAGGGGACCCGGGGTGGCCACAGGACACCACTGCAGGAGACACAGGCGACAGCTTCAGCCCCACAGCGGGGGTTGGGTTGGGAGGCACCTCAAGGACCATCTCACTCCAAGCCCCGCCGTGGGCAGGGACACCTTCCATCGGGCCAGGCTGCTCCAACCTGGCCTGGGACACTTCCAGCTTCTCTGGGCGACCTGTGCCAGGGCCTCAGCGCCCTCAGAGAGAAGCTCAGTGCACAGAAAACAAAGACATGCAAAAATCTCTGGGTTTTTTTAACCCCACAAACCCACACGTTCAGTCGTAAAACCGACCCGAGCTTCCAAAGCTTTGAGAACACCCACAAATCCTCCAAGTCACGCTCAGCATTTTAAGGCAGGAGATCCCTGGCACTCAGCTGGCAGGCTGGGAGCTGAGGGATATCAGGCTCCAGGTTTTTAACAGGTAAATCCCCCCCTGGAGCCCCCCCAGCTGTGGTAGCAGGGGATGTCACTTCTCAATTCCCCTGTGCAGGGTCTGCAGGGTGAGGACGGGACATGCTGCTCACAGAAGGAAAGGAAAATGTGCCCAAAACTCCTTTGCATGGCCAGGTGTGGAGGGGTAATACAGGGGGAAAAAAAAGGATCAGCCATGGCTTTGGAACAGCTTCAGCCAGTTCAGATTCCAGGAGCTCCGTGGCCATTCCTTATCCAGGGAATGGGACTGCAGCTGGTTTTGTGTCCAAAGGGACAAACTGGCTGTGCTGGGGGGTGGGTCCTGCCTGCACCACCAGCTCACTGGGCAACTAAGACACACTTTGGATCCTGATTTCTCCCAGGGTAGGAAAGGGGACATCACCACTGACATCTTCCCAAAATCCACAGAGACCTCCTGGCCTGGGTGTTCCACGAGACCACTGGGAGGATTCTGTGTCTTTCCACAAAGACAAACCATCACCCAGAACCTCCCAATCCCAACCCTGGTGGCAGAAAGAGCCAGGATCCTGGGGAAAAAAAAAAAAAGGGACAAAACCAGAGCAAGGGTGAGGAAGCAAATGCTTTTCAGCACCTGCTCTGCAGCAGAAGGAATTTATTCTGTATTTCCTTCGGTGTCATCTCCCTCCCCGAAAGCTCTGGGGATGAGTGGGAGTGTGTCCCCACTCAGGTGTCACCTCACTCAGGGGTGTCACCTCACTCAGGGGTGTGTCCCCACCCAGGTGAGCTGGGTGGGGACACACCTTCCTTCCCAGGCAGGTTTTTGCTCCAGAGGTGCTTTTACCCTTCTCCCCCTGCCCTGGTTTGGCTGGAGCTGCTCAGAAGCAGGAAAACCCACTGGGCTCTGCCTTCCCCTGCAGAGGGAACCCACCTCCAAAGGGATCTCTCTCCTCACACCACCACCTTCCCCTCCACGGGCAGGACCTGGAGCCTACTGATAGAAGGATTCCCATGGATTCCCAAGGTTTTTACACTGAGCTGAGCAAGAAGGAACTCCGCAGGCTGCAGCCCCGGGGTGGGTGGGATTGTTCTGGAGCACTTACAAAGACACTGTGGGAGGGCACGGTCCCAAGTGCCATCCCCCTGACAGGTGAGGACGTGTGTCCCCAACAGGTAATATCCATGGCTGCACTGATAGGACACAGTTGTTCCAAAGCTGAATCTGTGGGGCCCGCTGGGCTGCACTTGCCGGACGCTGTTTTCCAGGTGCCCGGGGTCAGTACAGTTTACAACTGCAAACAAACAACAAAAAACCATCATGGCACAAACCAAAGGGGGTGACAGAGCAGAGGGTTCTCCAGGAAAGAGCAGGGAAATGGGGGGAAAACTGCAAATCACACATGCAGTGAGTTAAAGGGGTGGTTTTTTTCCCCCCCCCCCCCGTCCTTTTGTTTTGAGATTCTTTAGGGTGGAAATAGAAAAAAAAAAAGATGATTATTTAAAGGAAAAAGAGAGTCCAGGCAATGCTGCAGGGGCTCATCTGGCCATGCAGGGCTCAGCAGCAGAGCCTGGATCTCTGGTCCCAAACAGGGACATGCATTATCCAGTTGGGAATAAATGATCCCAAACTGGGATGTACATTACCCAGTTAGGAATAAATGATCCCAAACTGGGAGATACATTACCCAATTAGGAATAAAGTGATCCCAAACTGGGATGTACACTACCCAATTAGGAATAAGTGATCCCAAACTAGAACATACATTAACCAATTAGGAATAAGTGATCCCAAACTGGGACATACATTAACCAGTTAGGAATAAGTGATCCCAAAATGGGACATACATTCTCCAGTTGGGAGTAAGTG
>NW_020884940.1:771795-790790 GCF_003945725.1 Corapipo altera | reverse complement strand
TTGGGAGTAAGTGATCCCAAAATGGGACATACATTCTCCAGTTGGGAATAAGTGATCCCAAACTGGGATGTGCATTAACCAGTTAGGAATAAAGTGATCCCAATCTGGGACATCCATTCTCCAGTTGGGAATCACCAGTTCTTTGACCGACACAGCAACAGCATCGACAGAGATACTGGACTGAGGGAGTACAGAGGGAGGGAGTGCAGGGAGGGGAGGGAATTTGATAAGTGAACCTCAGTGCTGATCCCAGTGGAAGTTGGGCAGCCCAGCACGAAAAAGGGCTCTGCACAAAACTGGGGGGGTTGGAGTAAAACTGCTCTGGGGTCACCAGGGCTGAGCTGGGATTTCCTGGTGTCCTCCCCACTTACCACCCACACCTCAATGGCTTGGAGGATGCAGGGCTGGGCAGGGTCAGAGAAAAGCCCCAGGGTAAAAGCAGCTTTGTTCCCTGAGATTCCCCCCCGGCCCTCGGAGCTCAGGCACCGCTCGGACACTCCAGGTTTGGCCGGCAGGAATTTCTGGGGGTTAGGAACTCAGAGAAGCCGGGGAGGAAGGCCCAGCCCTGCCCTCCCCAGCCTTCCTGGAGCACTCACCACGGCAGGAGGGCAGGGTGCTGCTCCACTGGCCGTTGGCCAGGCACTGGGATTGGGATGCTCCCTCCAGGCGGAAGCCGGGGTTGCACACGAACTTGGCCACGTCGTTGAGGTTGAACTGAGTGCCCTGGGTCAGGCCGTTGGCAGGGTTGCCAGGGTGCCCACAGGTGATGGCTACAAGCAGAAAGTGGAGATATTACCTATTTTTTTTTAATTTTATTTTTTTTTCTCCCCTGGAAGAAGGCGGATCATCCGTTTGTGATAAATAACTGTGATTCGAGAAACAAATGGGTGATGACATCAAAATAAAACAAACAGATTGTGAAACTTAATTACAACCCAATAAAGACATAAAACAGACCCTTAGAAGGTCAAGGGGCCCTAAAACCTCCCTACTATCCTAAGAATAAAATATGGTAGAACTTTAAATCTTTTAGGCATCTGTTTGTCCAAGAATGCAGGAATTGCGACCGGTTGTAGAGATAATAATTTAGCTTTAGCTGTAAGAAAACCCATATATTAAATACTTAGCAAAAAACCTGTAAAATGTATATGTATATGAGATAATTAATATGCACGAAGCAGCTGAGATAAATGCCAAATGTACACTGTGGTAGGTGTGTGCAGATTTGGGAAACTTGTCCCCATTTCTGTCACCCAGCTGGCTGTGCTTGCTTTTACCAGATAATAAACTCCTATTCAAAAACTTAAGAGAAACTGGAGACTTCGTTTATCACACGTCAGAAAAAGTCTTCGAGGTCAGAGAGCATTAAAAAAACCCACCCCCATCAATCCTGAAACCTGCACTGCCTTCAAAGGTTTGGGACCAGCTCTGCTGAAATAGTGACTCAAGTGGAGAGCACGGGGTCTTTGTTCATTTGACTGGCAGGAGGGATTCTCTGCATCACTCTCTGAGCACTGAGTGCCAGTATCCCACTGACTGACACCATAAATCCCCCAGAGCTCCTCTTCAAAAATCCCAGCTCCTGCTCTTCATCTACTGCCTCCCATCACTCTGGGCATCACACACCATCACAAAACCTGCTGCTCCCCCCTCTCTCCCCGCTGCCAGTCAGGTTTCTGCTCACTGCAGTAAAAAGTTACACCTGGAGGGAGAGCTAAAAGAGAGGAAAAAAATATGAGAAAAATCAGGTTTCTAGCATATGGCCTGGAAAGGTTAAATCTGCCTGCTTTAAGTAGGAAAAACTTTGGGGGGAAACCTTGATTTCCAAAGCTCTGGAATGTGGGGTTTTGTGTAGTTCTTCCTGGGGCTGATGTTGGTTTGAGGTGGAATGTGCAGGGTCCTGTCTGAGCTGCTCTGGCAACACCCAGGGATGGGGAGAGGCAAAGGCTGGAGCAGCAGGAAGCACAGCCAATTCCAAAATTCCAAGTGCTTTTGGAAAGTGCCTGGACCACTCTGCTGGTGACACAGGGAGGACACAGCCCCTGATTCCAGCCCAGCAGCGAGTTCCACTGCACAAAAGAAAAGTCAGGATAAACCATCAAGAGCTTTTTTTGGCTGCTTAAGGGATGTGACACCCTGTGACAGCTGAGGACAAAGCCATATTGATTATTGTCATGCTGAAAAGGGGTAATGGCCCATCAGTACAGCTTTGCTGTGCAGCTGCCAGTGCCAGGAGAAGCTTGAGGGGAAGATGAAACCCCCACTAAAGATCCATAACACATTTGGCTGCCAAGGCTGGACTGTGCCACAGGGATGGCAATTTATTCCTTATGCAAGCTGATGGCAGGACAGGGCTGGAAAATGAGCAGGCAGAGAGGCCTGCAGTGCTGCAGGTGTCAGGTGCTCTGAGGTGCTCTTCGGGGGTCTCTAGAGTGTTTGGAGGTGCCTGGGGGGTTCTCTAGGGGTGCCCTTAACCCCCCCAGTGCCCCTAGCCCCAGCACTGCACGTGCCAGGACGACTGTTCCTCCAGCAATTGCCTCTGTGGGCAGGGGGGGGTCTGAGGGTCTCTGGGAGGGTACAGGAGTTTGGGGTGCCCCTGACATGGCCTCCCACCCTTCCTCCTGCCCTCTGGCCACCCCTAGGGCCGGAGGGAGGTGCCAAGGTGCCCACATACTTACGCACACAGACAGGGGTCTTGCCGGACCAGCGGTGGTCCTGCTGGCAGATGCGCACGGACATGCCGATGAGGCGGAACCCGGGGCTGCACTGGTACACCACACTGCCCCGGTAGTTGTAGTTCTCCCCGTTGATCTGCCCGTTCACAATGGGGCTGGGAACGCCACAGTGGCCAGCTGGGGGGAAGGGACAGTCACTGGGGATCACTGGGAATCACTGGGAATCACCACGGATGCCCCCCGAGGGCATCGCCCGCCCCCGAAACTCTCTGGGGAATTACAGAATCCCAGAATGGTTGGGGTTGGGAGGGACCTTAAAGATCATCTCATTTCAACCCAGGGACACCTTCCACTCTCCCAGGTTGCTCCAACCTGGCCTTCGACACTTCCAGGGATGGGGCAGCCACAGCTTCTCTGGGCAACCTGTGCCAGGGCCTCCCCACCCTCCCAGGGAAGGATTCCTTCCCAATATCCCACCCATATCTTCCCTTTTCCAGCTTAAAGCCATTCCCTCTTGTCCTGTCCCTCCAGGCCCTTGTAAATAGTCTCCCTCCATCTTTCCTCTCAGCTCCCTTCAGGCACTGGAAGGTCACAATCAGGTCACCCCAAAGCCTTCTCTTGTCCAGGCTGAACAATCCCAATTTTCCCAGCCTTTCCTCACAGCAACCTGTGCCCAGGTCCACCCCTTACAGCAAAGGATTTCTTCCCAATATCCCATTTAACCAGTCCTCCTCCAGCTTGAGGCTGTTAATTCCAGACTCTGCTGTCATAAATAAACCAAAGCAGAGCAACCATAAATAAACACCACCAGTTTAAAGCTCTCAGGTCTCCGAGCACCTTGTGTCTATTGAGCAGTCAGGAATCAAAGTCTGCTCCCTTTTTAGATCTACTTAAAACCCTACAGCTCCAGCAGAATTGGGAAGGGACCCCCAGGGATCATCCAGTCCAACCCCTGGCCCTGCACAGACACCCCAACAATCCCATCCTGTCCCTCAGAGTGTTGTCCAAACCCTCCTGGAGCTCTGGCAGCCTTGGGGCTGTGCCCAAACCCTGGGGAGCCTGGGCAGTGCCCAACCAGCCTCTGGGGGAAGAACCATTTCCTAACATCCAACCTGACCCTGCCCTGAGTCCTGGCTTGGAGCAAGTAGCAGAACCCCCCAATTCCCTCCCAAAACACCATCAGGACTCTTTCTAACACGCCGTGGACGCTGCCACCGGGGCTCTTTCCCAACAAACCCCACACCTACCCAGACACCTGACCTCTGCCCCGCTCCAGAGCCCGTTGGCCATGCACTCCCTGACCCGGGAGCCCACCAGGGTGTAGCCAGTGTTGCAGGAGAAGATGGCTGTGGCCCCGTAGCTGGTCAGGGTCCCGATCTTGTTCCCGTTGGGAGGCGTCGGCAGGTCCCCGCAGGAGATAACTAGGACAGATCCCAAAAGCACCGTGAGCAAAACCAGGCTGGGAGCAGCTGGTTTGGGAAGAACCTCCCCCAGTCACTCCTTACTGGAGTAAGGAATGAGTGGGAAAGATTATTAAATAGTTACATGAGAAATAACAATTCAGAGCCGTGTTAGACGAGGTGACAAATACAAGTGCTGTTAATATTTATGTTCAGGACACGAGGGGAGTGCTAAAGACAGGCCAGGAAGAAACTAAAGGAGCTTTTCACACGGAAAGTTTCTCACACAGGAATATTTCTACCATTAACCCACTGTCAGGTGCAGTGGGAAACTTGACTTGTAGCAATTCCACAACATCACAAGATCCCAGAATGGTTTGGGATGGAAGGGACCTGAAAGTTCATCTTGTTCCACCCCTGCCATGGGCAGGGACACCTTCCACCAGCCTAGGTTGCTCCAAGCTGGCCTTGGACACTTCCAAGGATGGGGCAGCCACAGCTTCTCTGGGTAACCTGTGCCAGGGCCTCCCCACCCTCCCAGGGAAGGATTCCTTTCCCATATCCCACTCAGATCTCCCCTTTTCCAGCTTAAAGCCATTCCCCCTTGTCCTGTCCCTCCAGGCCCTTGTAAATAGTCTCCCTCCATCCTTCCTCTCAGCTCCCTTCAGGCACTGGAAGGTCACAATCAGGTCACCCCAAAGCCTTCTCTTGTCCAGGCTGAACAATCCCAATTCTCCCAAGCCCTTTTGTCCAGCGTTACCTTGAAATGGCACAAAACTTCCAATGAAAAGTGACACCCAGTTTTTCCCCCACCCTGTGACCTCCAGGACAGAGTTGGCACCTGAAGGTGAGACCCACAGAGGACACCCAGGTGAGTTTGCAGCAGCTGGAGCCCTGCAGCCACAGCTCCCAGCCACACACTTCAGCTCCTTCTTTTTTAATCTTTATTTTCTCTGCCTCAAAGATCTGCAAACCCTCCGGAGCTCCTGCCCTCAGCGGGAAGCCAAGGGACTCACACTGGGTGCTCGTGACCTCGGTGCTCTGCCAAGATCCTGTCATTTGAATTTAGGTGGCAATAAGGCTGAGGGAATAAAACGAGGTCAGGCTCCTGCTCCCGGATCTGGCGGAAGAGCTGGCAGGGGGGAAAAGTACATCTGTCACCCACCCCGCAGTCACATCTCCACAAACAAAGGGAGGCAGGAGGGAAGGAGAGGTTTTTCTGTCTCTGTCTGCACTTGGAGAGGAAAAAAACCCTCCACCTTTGACAAAAGGGAAGATCCAAAGCACAGCAGTCGTGGCAAAACAACTGAGAGCTGCTTGTTTGCCCAGAGTGGTTTTGATTTACGGGTGACACCGCTACCCTTGTAAACCTGGTGTTTGCATGGAGAGGGAAGAGGGGAGGTTTTACACCAGCAGGTTTTATTTTTTTCCTTCTTAAAAGCAAACTTCAGAGCATCTGGCAGTGGTGACAGCAAAGCTGCTGGGACCCGACAGCTCAGAGCGCTTGAGCTCACCCAGAGCCACTCGGATCAAACCAAGATCACATCAGGACCTGACCTCTCCCTGCATGCAAACCCTCTTCTAACAGAGAGTTCTGGTGCATCCACCTCAGGTGCTGCCAAGAGCAGCCAGGGCTGTGGTGTGGTTGCACCCACCAAAGGGAAAAAACAGGCCCCCCACCCCCTGCGAGACCAACCCTGCCCCGAGTGCCCCTGCTCTTACTTTTACAGGTGGGCATGGGCTCCCCTACGCTCCACTTGCCATTGGCCTGGCACCTGATGACCCTCTGGCCCGTGTAGTAGTAGCCAGGGTCGCAGATGAGCATGAGCTGGGCGTTGTAGTGGTACTGGCTCTCGTAGGTGAGTCTCCACCGGCCGTGCTCCACCGCGATGCTGCCGATGTCGGGACAGGCGACGGCTGGACATGGGGGGTGCAGGGCCAGGGGGGGAAAAGGGGACAGGAAAAGGTGTTAATGGGTGTTTGATTGTTACAGTGTCCAAAGGAGGCAACAAGGATGGGAAGGGACTTGATTTGAAGCTGTGTGAGGACACTGAGGGCACTCGGTGTGTTCAGTTGGGGAAGAGGAGACTGAGGGGAGACCTCAGTGCAGTTCCAGCTTCCTGGGCAGGGGCAGAGGAGGGGCAGGGACTGAGCTCTGCTCTGGGGGGACCAGGGACAGCAGCCAGGCAATGCTGGAGCTGTGTCAGGGCAGGGTCAGGTTGGATCTCAGCAAAAGGTTCTTCCCCAGAGGGTGGTTGGGCACTGCCCAGGCTCCCCAGGGCAGTGGGCACAGCCCCAAGGCTGCCAGAGCTCCAGGAGGGTTTGGCTGATCCTCTGGGGCACAGGGGGTGACTCTTGGGGATGGGCCTGTGCAGGGCTGAGGGTTGGACTGGATGATCCTTGTGGGTCCCTCCCAGCTGAGCAGACTCTGTGACTCTGTGAGTGTGGTGGGTTTTCAGTGAGGAGACACCACCTGGAGAGGTGGGAAACCAAAACCCCACGAGAGGGGACATTTATCCAGTTGCTCAGGATCAGAAACATGGTGTCCTGAACAACCACACCCACGGGGCAAAGCCATCCATGCTACAGGTGGGAGACACCACTGACTGGACAGCCAGAATTCCCAGTGGGATGTGCTGTTCCCACACTCACCCACGCACTGGGGGGGCTGGTTCCCGTTGCTCCACTGCCCCGACTGCAGGCACTCGGTGCTGGGCTCCGATCCTGGCTGCAGCTGGAAGCCCTGGTTGCAGTGGTACACAGCCTTTGTGCCCACTGTGTACTCCTTGCCAAAGACAACCCCGTTCCTTGGGGCTCTGGGAACTCCACAGGACAGAGCTGGGGAAAAAAAACCACAGCCCAGAAATCAGTCAGCTTCCCGTTTTATCCCGGATTTGTGGCGAGCCCGAAGCACAGCTCCCAAACCCTCCTATTCACAGAATCCCAGAATGTGCTGAGTTGGAAGGGACTCACAAGGATCATGGAGTCCAACCCTCAGCCCTGCACAGGACCCTCCCCAAAAGTCACACCCTGTGCCTGAGAGTATCACCCAAACACTTCCTGAACTCTCACAACAGCTCCAGAAACTGCAGGGAATGTCCACTTCCACAGAGGATCACATTTTCAACCCTATCAGTAGGGTAACAGCAAAGCCAACACTGAATTCCAATTTCTCCTGGAAGAGAACTCTGGCTGTACTTTCCATAATATCTGTAACACAAAATGCATCAACACAGCACTCCAAAGTTTTCACACAGAGATAACGGATTAGATAGCGAGAACGCTTTGTATTTACATCCCACAGCAGCAACAACCCCAAACCCCTCTCCAAGAGCACTTCTGGATTACATAAGGCAGCAAATTGTGTAATTATGTTGTGGCAGAAGGAAGGCTAAATTTAGAGTTACGGCTGAGGAGGTAAAGGAGGGGGTTGTTCAGGGGAAAAATGGATAAACGGGCACAGAGCCAAGAGATGGAAGTGCTTGGGAGAGGAGGCTCTGCACCACTCCTGCTGAAACCCTGGGCTCTGCAGCCAGGGGAGCCCCAAACAGGGCAGGGAGGGGACAGGCAGGCCCCACAGAGGGACAGAGAAGAGCCACATTCACTTCTGCTGCAGGACACGAGCAGCCCTGTCACCCTCCTTCCCTCCCCTGGGAATGCAGCGCTGAGAGCCCCTCACTCACAGCTGCTCTTCTCTCTCAGCATTCAAAGGAGCTGGGAAACCAAACCCAGACCTGCCTCCAAACCCCCCCTGTGGGTTCCCATCCCTCTCCAGGCCTTGGCCCTGGGGAAGCCCATCTTGCTGGAGCTGGAGGTGACCAACTGAGCCGTCTGGACAGGATGGGATGGCCAAGGGGAAGCTCCACTGGGAGACCACCAGCCAGTGGGCTGCCAATGCTTCTGTGGGGCTCTGAGAGGAGCAGGAGCTGCCACAGAGCACAGCCCTGCAGGCCAACACCAAACCCACCCCTGTCTGCATTTCCAAACTGCTCCGAGGGACAACCATCCCCTCCCGGAGGAGCCCAAGCTGCTCCCGCTCAGCTCGTGCAGGAGGTGGAGGCTGAGCCCGTGTCTCCTGACCCAAGTGCTGACACTCCAACACATTCACCTTCCTGTCATTCCCTCTGCACAACAACCAGGGCTGCAAAACCAGCAACCTTAGAGAAGTGACCCTCTGGTGACAGGGACCCCACTGAGCTGGAGAAGAGACACCAAATGAGTGTGTGCAGCAGCAGCACAGCCCCGGAGCTTCCCACCACTCCCCTAAGGTCCAAGCAGCTTTTATCCCACTCCTGCTCCTCCTGGGATGCTGGAGCAGGATCCCCCATGCTGGCAGGGGCTGGTGTTGCTCAGAGGTGTGAGCAGTTCTGCAGGATCAGGCACATCCCTGGCTGGGCTGATAATCACAGGGATGTCACTCCGGCGGGCTCAGGAGCTCTCTCCAAGGCTGGGTGTCTAGACAAGCAGCCACACTGAATACCAATTTCATTCCCAGGGAAAAGAGGGGACCTGGGAAGTCCAACCTTTTCCCTTCCACCCCGCAGTTCTGTTATTCCTTTCCATTGCATCCAGCCACGGGGGCTGGGGGGGAAGCTGAGCCCTTCCCACGTCACCACCCCCATCAAAACCTTCTCCCTTCTCCCTTCCATTCTCTTCTGCAGCCTGAGCCTTCCCCAGAACTCATCCCCTCTATTTGCCCCCAAGAAACTGAGGCCCAGGGAGGGAAGGGAGCCCAGGGCCAGCTGTGCTCCAGCTCAGAGAGGCTGAGCTCCCTCTTGCCTTCATTTCAGAGGATCCCAGGATGGGTTGGCTTGGAAGGGACCTTAAAGCCTATCCAGTGCCACCCCCTGCCATGGGCAAGGACACCTTCCACTAGCCCAGGTTGCTCCAAGCCTTGTCCAGCCTGGCCTTGGACACTTCCAGGGATGGGGCAGCCACAGCTTCTCTGGGCAACCTGTGCCAGGGCCTCCCCACCTTCACAGGGAAGGATTTCTTCCCAATATCCAACTTACACCTACTCTCTGTCACTCTGCAAACATTAGTAAGTTTTTATTTACAGAGGCCCACACAAAGCAAGAGATGTTTGATTTTTGGAGTGGCAATAAACCTGCAGGATCCCCCAAAACCAGGGATGGCAGAGGTTCTTCCAGGGCAAATCAAAGCAGTGTTTGGCTCAGAGTCACCCACAGAGAGCAGGATCCAGGGCAAAAGGAGAAGGGGCAGCTCTGGGGGCTCAGAGGTGCAGGAACTCTTGTCTGCTGGGAGAAGGGACAGAGGCTGGGAAAGCAAGGCTGCAGCTGGGATTCCAAAAACAAAGCTGCTTAAAAATAGGCAGCAGAGAGAGAGAAGGCAGTATTAGATCATGGAGTGTTCTCCCCTCTGTGCCAAGGCAGGATTGTTCCCTGCAGAATATTCTCTGCTGCCTCCAGAAATGTCAGCGAGGACGGAGCACGTAGTAAAGATTATTCAGAGGGGATGGGGAAGGGGGAGAGGATTATGAGCTGGCAGAAAGGAGCTTTGGGAAATGGCACTTGTTAACCAGACCGAGTGTTTATGGGCACCCCAGTTCCCCTCCTCCTGCCACGGCTGACTGGGGGGCAATTTATGCCATTCCCAAATCTCTGCTGGGAGGTCCCGGCCACCTGAAAGGATGAGAATTTGAGCACAGCCCAAAACAAGAGACTGCCAGTTGGCTTTGAGAGAGCAATCTGGGGGGGAAAAAAAAAAGGATGTTGGATTTTATGTAGCTGAAGGAAAAGTGGAGCCAGCCCTGGCCACTGCTCCAGGCCTTGGGGGGGAGCTGCTCCTCCACCAATTCTCTTCCAGCTCTGGCTCACTGCTGCTCACTCACCCATCCCAAGGCACTGGCCAGGGTTAAGATTCCTGACAGAAATCCAAGGAAACACAAAGGGTGACTTGCCCCAAGGGCTTCTTTCAGCCTCAGGATCTAACATGCCCAGCAAGTTCTCCTTGCTGGAGGAAGACAGGCTCTTCCAGAGGGACACCCAGCACCAAGACCCTGACCAAGGTGCTCTTTGCATAGTCAGTGGGGACACACACCCCTCCCAAGGGGAAACTGAATCAGGAGCCCACCTGAAATGCTGGGAATCAGTCCCCAAATTCTTTCTCTGCCATGGAGTGGCACCATGGATTGTGCCCATCGTGCTCCTGACATGTCACACCTTCAGCTGAAGGTGCAGGATGGGAATTGGTGCTCCCAGTGCAGCTCCCATGGGAAATCCCTGCCCACAGTGCAGATTTGGGGTGCTCAGCAACACCACAGGAGCTTCCCAACATTTCCAGGCCTGGTAGGGACAAGCCATGGATGGTCTGGCTCTGAGTCCCTCCCTGCTGACCTGGGAACTGCTGCTCAGGGACTTGTTTCTGCTTTGAACCCCGGCTGTCAGGGTCACCCCATCCTGGCACATCCTCTCCCAACCTCCCCACACATCCCCCCTGGATCTGCTCCCCTCCTTCCCATTTTAAAACCCAGTCCCCACACAGCACTACCCCTCTGGAAGTAAATCCAGCTTTTGGAGCTGCACACGAGGCTCAGGTGACATTCCAGCAGCACTGCAAGGCAGTGAAGCTGAGCAGCACTTGTACCTGTTCTGGATTACATGATTCTCCTTCAAAAAAAAGATGCAGTAAATCAGAGGGATCCCTTACTCTGGGCTAAGGGAGGCACAGTTGCCATGACAGCCCTCGCTGTGCTGCTCAGCTGCTCCTTCCAGCACTTGGCTTTGCCCCATCCTGTTTTCAGGGAGGCTAAATCCCTACCTGAGCCCGTGCCCAGCTTCCCAGCTCCCCTTTGCCAGCGGGATGGGGCAGCAGGATTTCGATTTATTGCTTTCCACTCACATCTAAATCAACTCCAAAGGGAAACGAGCAGCCACGGCACAAAGTCACCCTTCAGAGGTGCAACTCCCGAAGGGCCCGAGCGATTCAGGAGCACAGAAAGGATTTTTTTCAGGGCTTCTTGGTACCTCCCACACTAAACAATCCCACTTTTCCCTCCAGCCTGGCCTGGCCAGCAGTGCAGACACTGCAGTGAGCTGGTGGTGCCTGTGCTGTCTCTGTTCCCTGGCTGGTTTCCAGGGAAGTCGATGCAATATTAATCCCCAGCGCTCGGTCCCCTTGGAACATGGATGAATGTTCAAAGACACTGAAAGGCTTCATCAGAATAAAGATGGGCATTTTAGCAGCACAAAGGAACGGGGATGATTGGCGGGTGCAGAAAAAGGTGCAATCAGAAAATGAACAGAGAGAGAACGGGACGGAACAGAAGCAAAACCCCGCCGGGGCACAGTGCCCTGTCCCCCATCCCTCCCCTGCCTGGAATTTGCTCCATGCTGGGCATGACATGTCACAGAGATTATGGTTAATTAGGAGGAAATGTGGAAAGAACAACCACATGCCTAAATCTTAGATGAAGCCAACAGGAACCATGTGAACCCTCAGAAATTTCTCACCCCCCATTGACACAAACAGACCTAAGAGGGCACTTCCAGAATTACTGAAGGAAATTCCAGCCACTAAAACAGAGCAGGATCCCTACTCCTGGCAGCCTTTCCAGATTCTTCCAAGCCTTTCCAGATCCTCCCAGGCCTTTCCAGATCCTCCCAAGCAACAGCTTCTCCCACTCTCAACCAAGGCCTGGCTGTGTGGTCGCCGAGGGTTCAAACACTTCTGCCCTGGGATCCTTCACACAGACGATTTTTTAATCACCCATTCTCAATGCCCCCAAACACTTACTCCCTTCCCTCTTTGCCCATCTACTCCCAAGGACCTGCACACGAGGATCACCCCTCAGTGCCCACCTGCATGCCCAACTCAACAGGGAATTAGAGGAATTCTGATATTTTTGTAATTTGACCGCCTTCTCCCCCATCCTCCCCGTAGCTGCTGGATCTTTATAACAGCTCAGTGCTCTCACCTTGGCACAGAGGGATGGCCTCCCTCCAGTGGAAGTAGCCCTGGGGGTGCTGGGTGCAGGTGCTGGTGCTGTGCCCGGCCAGGCGGTACCCGGAGTCGCAGCCGAAGCGGACGGAGCTGCCGGGGCTCAGCCCGGTGTGGCTCAGGATCATCCCGTGGGCTGGGGGCTGGGGGAGGCTGCAGTAAGGAGCTGGAGAGGGGCAGGAGAAAAGAAATCAACCCCTGGATGGGGCAGCAGCAAGGGAATTCCCTTCCCGTTTTCGGGACTTACACCCCGACCTGAGGCTGTGCCAGATCTGTGATGGATAAACACAAAGTCAAAGGGGCTCCAGTCCAAGTTTCACTCAGCTCTGGAAATAAAGACTAATTTCTGATAATTAAATATTACTTAATTCATTTACTGAGTAAAGTCATTATTTATTTAGGACATACTGGCAAGTTCTCAACCTGGTTTTATAACTTCCATTAATTAAGATTTGCCAAGTTCTGAAACACAGTAACTCATTTGAAGGAGTTCCCAGTAAATATTCACTCTTCAGCAGTGGGTTTGTGCTGAGTGAGCAACCAAGAGCCCCTGGTCCTGCTCCCAAGAGCTGGAGGAGAACACCTGAGCACAGTGTGTTTAACCACGTGTGACACCATCAACCACAGGGAAGTTGTGCCTCATGCAGCTCCTGACACAAGTGCTGATGTTTTGGGATGTTCATCTTCCAACATCTCACAACGAGAGCACATGATAATTCAGGAACACAGCAATCTTTGGGATGGGTTTCCTTCATCCAGATCCAGAGCCACCTCATCTATACAATCATGGAATCATCAAGGCTGGAGAACACCTCAAAGGGCATCGAGTCCAACCATTAACCCACCACCACACCAGGTCCCCAAGTACCACATCTACACATTTTTTGCACACTTCCAAGGGCTGTGACTCCACCACTTCCCTGGGCAGCCTATTCCAATGCCTGACCACCCCTTCATCAGGAAGCCTTTTCCAATATCCAATCCAACTCCCCTCTGGAATCAATGGCACTCTACATCCTTGTTCTGATTCTGAGGAACAGCTGAGAAGCCAACTAAAGAACCCCCAGAGCCTGATTTGGGTTGTGTTTCCACAAATCCCAACAACTGACCCATTTAAAGAAAGGGGCAAAAAGCAACAATGCAAACAAAGCTTTTCAAGGTTTCTTCCTGGACTTTCTCCTGGTCATGACTCTTTAATTTTGGTTCTGATTCTTCAGAGTGGTGGAGAAACCAGCCAAGGCTTCGAGGTTTCTCCTGGGCACAACCTGCCTTTCCTTGGCAGCTTCTGCCCTCACAGATGGTCTGTGTCCCTCTGCAGGAACTTTGTGGAGACCCCTGGCTGAGGAGGAGCCCCCTCAGCCCTGCTGGGAGCTCACCAGAGTAGCGGATTTTGAAGCCTTTCCTGTTGTAGGCGTGATCCGAGGACCAGCGGAGGAAGACGTTGTTCCCGCTGCTGGTCACGGTCAGAGGGGCTGAGTAGTTCCCACTCAGAGACAGGAGCAGGGGACTCTGGCCAGAGGGACCTGGGGGGGAAGGAGGGAACAGGGAAAAGTCAGGGCTGACACAGTCACTCGTGGTCCTTTGGAATGGGAGCGTTGAGGAGTCGCCGCCCGGAGCCGTCGCTGTGATCCCGGGAACACGAGTCTGGCAGGGCTGGCACTGGCTCCTGGGAACCCCATGGCAAATGAAGCCCAGCTGATCACAGGAAGACCAGGATTTGCTCCAGGCAAGATGCCTCGGGCTCAGGTCCCAGAGGGCAGCTCCAGGAGCACCAGCACAGCACTCGTGTTCTGCACTGGTCATGGAGCTGCTTCCCTGGGAATGCTGACAGATCCCCCCTCCAGGCCTGAAATCCCTCTCCAATCCTGGGAACTCATGGGCCTAGAGAATTTGGGCTGCCTGGTCTTCAGGGATGAGAATTCCCACCTTCCCAGCTCATCCCTGGCAGCAATCTCTGCTCCCATTTCTCCCGGGAGCTCGCTAACTCCTGCCCCTTCGAAAAACGCTTTAGATCCATCCAAAAATCAAATCACTGATGTTTTCTTATGCAGAGAATCGATGAGGCTTAGGAGGAGCTCCAAGTTCAGCAGAAGGTTACAGGCAGTGCAGTGGGAAGCTGACTTTGGAGTGCTCTGGGAACAGGGATAACCACTAACAAACCTCTGCCATTCCTTTCCTTCCCCCTTGACTGCCACCAAGTCACGGAATTACAGAATCACGGGGTGGTTTGGGCTGGAAGGGACCTTAAAGATCACCCAGTTCCAACCCCCCAGGTCCAGGGGGTGGATCTCTTACCATCAAAGATCTCAAACTCGTCGTACTGCTTCTCACTGAGGAAGTACTCAATGGTGAGGGAGATGTTGTACCCAGGCTCGACCTTCACCACCCAGGAACAGGTCTGGAAGTGGGGGTAACTCCCCAGGAAGCTCTGGCTGAGAATCACACCAGTGGAGTCTGTCATCACCTGGTTCATGGGGCAGTGAACTGCAGGAAACGTGGAGGAGAGACAACACAAACTCAATTTTCCTATTTGTCAGAGGGAGGATGAAAATACAAGATACTGTGGCCAAGAAGGTCTGTCTTGATGAGCCAGGCTGAGGCAGAGCACAGCTCTGCACACCTTGGCCCCTGGGGCTCATGGAGAACCCCCAGAGCCTGATCTGGGCTGTGGTCCCACAAATCCTGACAACTGTCCCATTCAAAGAAAGGGGCAAAAAGCAACAGTGTAAACAAAGCTTTTCAACATCCCTTTCAAAATGAGCAGCCCCACAACCAAACAACTGTCCCTGAGGGACAAAAGGCTCCCCAGGAATCCCTGGAAACTCTCTCTCCTGGGTTAGAACAAAGTGTGGAACTACAGGTTTATCCCAGGTCACCCACGGAGTCGTTATCTGGGACATAAGAACTCCAACTCCTTCCTCTAATCACTACACCCCATTCAGCTCCTGGAAATACAAAACCCAGCTGAAAGCACTACAGAAAAAAAGGCCAACGAAAATACCCCAAAAGAGGGGGCAAACACACAGGGGGAGCAGAAAGCATAAAGAAAGGGATCTTTATTTATCCATAATTGCCACTAAACCCCAGTGCAAACGCTGGGCTCCCATGAATAGAAAATAGCCAGAAGTACCCAGAAAGAACAGTGTATTCTTTCCAAATCCTTAATCCCATCAGTGATTTTTTTGACCTCTAGAAATTGGTGGCCAGATGTAATTTAAGCAGTCCCTTTACCCCCAGGCTAACAACCACCAGTAAATAATTGAATGACCTCCCTTTCTCTCCTTCAGCTCGTGCTTTTTCAGAGAGAATAAAGCCATAGAAAAATATCCCATTATATGGTAAAAATGTCCAGATAGGAGGGAATGAAGGAGATGAAATAATCGCTGCTGGAGTGAACAAAAGCCCCAGCAGGAAGGCAGAGGATAAAAAAAGGAACATGGGAGCAGGGAAGTATCTCTGGGATCCCTCCTGAGCAGCAGCAAGGTGTACAACCAGCGTGCTGGGCCTTTCATTCCTCTCCTGTGTCAGACATTCCGTGGCACTGACTGAGGAGCTGTTCCTGCAGGATTCTCTGCCTGCTCCTCCTCCAGCTGTTCCTGTGGCTCTGGTAGCCCAGCACTCCTCCCCTTCCCAAGGGAAGGACATCTCCAGTGGCCTGGAGAGTGCAGCAGTGTCCCAGCACTGCTCGGGGCAGGACAAGCTCCAAGTGCCTCCCTGAACACTTGGGGTACAATCCAGGGGTACCCAGCACGAGGCAACCCCCCCACACCATGTGGAGATCCCAGAGAATCCCTGGAGCCAGCAAGGGGTGGAGGAACAGGAACTGGAACACTTTGGGCACTGAACAGGCTCCCTGGGGTTTGGTCACTGCCTCGAGGCTGCCAGAGCTCCAGGAGGGTTTGGATGATCCTCTCAGGGACAGGGGGGGATTTTTGGGGTGTCTGGGCAGGGCCAGGGGTGGGACTGGATGGTCCTTGGGGTTCCCTTCCAGCTCAGGATGTTCTGTGATTCTCTGAACCTTCCCTCATGGTTTATCAGAGCTGCTGCACCAAACCCCCCAGTCACCCTCTCCCTGCTGCTCACTGGGTGCTGTGGGAGCCCAGCCAAGGAGCTCAGCCCTGCCCTGCACAGGGGGGGTCTCACCTCCCTCCTCACAAGGTATTGATGGGAGGTTTAGCACTCCTGGGACCCTGGAGATGGGGAGAATTCACCCCAAAGATGCAGAATGTGCAAGGAAACCTCCCCCAGCTCCCTCCCTCAGCCATCCCCCCACTTGGGAACAATCCCTGGGCAGGGAAGTGCAGAGACTGTGGGACCACCACCCTGGGCACCCCCAGCTTTACCTTCACACGTGGGAGGAGGCCCCTCAAACTGGAGGTGAGTGCCGAGTTTGCAGGTCAGGATTTCATTTCCAATCAGGGTGAAGCCGGGCAGGCACCTGTACCTCACTATGTCACCTGCAGACAGGGGCAAAAACCACTTCAACCCAAGGGAAAGATCATGGAATTCATCCAGGTTGAACCGTGCCCTGGGATGGGGGAACCCTGGGCTGCAGAGACCTCTTGGCTGTGCCTCTGCCACTGAGAACAGGCAGAAACAAAGGGTGTAAACACAGAGATAAAGGGTGTAAACACAGAAATAAAAGGTGTAAACAAAGAAATCAAAGGTGTAATTACAGAAACAAAAGGTGTAATTACAGAAATAAAAGGTACAAATAGAGAAATAAAGGGTGTAAACACAGAAATAAAAGGTGTAAATACAGAAATAAAAGGTGTAATTACAGAAATAAGAGGCACGCTGGAATCCCACTGGGATGAGCTGGTGACACTGGGACTGTCACGATTTTGTGAAGTTATTTCAGGTGGAGACTTCCCTCCAAGAAAAATCCCTTCCCTTTAAGAAAAATCTTGGCTACTTCAGTGGCTGCAGACACTTAAAACGTGGCTGAAACCGTGAGCAACACCCAGAAAACCCACAAAGAGCATCGTGGATGTGGCTGAAAAGGTTCTTGGTAAATAAAGGAATAAAGGCCTCTGAGCTTCCACACAAGGCTCTGTGAGAAACACCTGAAAACTGTGAGTGTGCCAAAGATTCCTGAGCATTCCCAAACACTCTCCCAAAAGCCAAAGCTGTGCTGAGAGGGACAGGAAAAGTCCCAAAAGCCTCGGGACAACGGGAGCAGTTTGACTCCAGGTCGGTGCTGGTGTTGGGCAGGGTCAGGCACAGCTCCTGGTGGGGGGGGGTGTGTTCCCAAGGGCATTCCCAGCAGCTGGAGAGGGGGGAAGGAGGGATGGGAGGGTGAGGAGAGGTTACCTATGTTGAACTCCTCGTTCTCAGTGATGATCTCGGCGTTGGGGACCATGGTGGGAGGCTGGCACCGGAACAGCTGGTAGGCTGGAAGGGCAAAAAAAAAGAGCAGCAGGTGTTCAGCTGGGAGTGAAAAGCCACAGGATGGACTCAGGGAAAACCCTCCCCCTCTCCACGAGGAGGAGGAATTGGCAAAATGCAACCAAGCCCTCTGAACCCCACGGAGATGGATCCGGGAATTTGTGTCCCCCAAAGTTTCTCACTCCCGGTGGGAAACAGGTTTGGGTCAGTCCAGGGGAGGTTCTGGTGCAGGTCAGGGGAGATGGAGGTGCCTGCACAGTGTCAGTCCCTTTGGAGGGCACTGAATGGTGACCAAGGGTGAGGCAACATCCATCAGCACCTTTTTGGGATACTGAGGGAAGATCTTGGGGACCTCAGTGGGATCTGGGCAGTCACAGAGAAGGGAGAACCCCCTCCAGCTCCAGCTCCAATAGTTACTCAGGGAATTCCATCCTTAATGCCTGTCCTTCAACAGGGATCTCAGAATTCACTGATTTCTTTTTAACCCAGAGTTATTAATTTCTTCCAGAGAGAATTCCAGGAGTGCTGGTGCTTCCAACTGCACTTCCAACTGCAGATCCTCCTTGGAGTTCACAGAGTGACCTGTGCAAGGTCAGTGTCAATGCTCATAGAAGGCAAAACAGGGCAAAATTTGTACTCTTTGCCTCATTAGGTGTTTTTTTGGGGGTACCATGTGGCTCAACGGGAAGAAATCCAGTTGAGGGGCAGAAATTAATTTTTTTGAGGGCAAATTCTCCACCAAAAATTAAATCTCAGCTCACAGTGAGCAAAAGGAAAGCAGGTGCTCAGGAGAAGGGGGGTGCTCACAAAACCAAACACCCCAGAGCTCTGAGCAGGGGTAAATTGGATATATTGGTTCCCAGCAACCAAATGAATATTAATGCCAGACATTTTCTGCTATTTGCTCAGCACTTCCCTGCATTCTCTGCTCCCCCTGCACCTGACCCCAGACAGGCAGAACTTCCCCCTGAAATTCAGATCAGCCTTTTCATTGAGGAGAGACTGGAGCTCGGGCTGCCCCTGAATATCAATTCCTGCCAAACCCCACCATGGATGTGGAACTCTGCACACCCACAGGAGGGCTGGCAGGCCTGGCAGCACCTTAATGAGGTGAGGATGGTGGTAAAATGCCCTGTTGTCCTGCCCTGATCTCCTTACTCCATGAGATGGGGCAGGATAATACTTTTCCAAAGGTATGTGGGAGAGCAGGGTGTTTGCAGGGAACACAAGGGCTTCTCACCTGTCCTGGGTGTGCAAGGGGAGGAAAACACAAGCACATGACATTGGAGGGGTCCTGAGCCTCCAGGGCTGGTGGGAGGTGTCTCTGCCCATGGCAGGAACTGGGTGATCTTCAAGGTCCCTCCCAACCCAAAGCATCCCATGGTTTTATAAATGAGACTTTCATAACAGGCCAAGCAGTTGCCAGAGTGGCTACAGGTTCTAAATGACTGTTAAACCACCCCTGATCCCTTCCAGCCCCAATTCCAGACTTTACACCTCCATATAAAACCCCCTCAGATTATTATTATTATTATTATTATTATTATTATTATTATTATTATTATTATTATTA
>NW_020884940.1:766349-771785 GCF_003945725.1 Corapipo altera | reverse complement strand
TATTATTATTATTATTATTATTATTATTATTATTATTATTATTATTAGGGAATGGCCCCATGGCTGAGGGGCTCTGCCCACAGCAGTGAGGGGCTCCCATTCCCACAGCAAATGGTGGGAATGCAGCACTGGCCACCCCCTGCTCCTTCCTGAGCCAAACTGCCCAAACCATCCTTTCCTGCAGAGCTCTTCCATTGTTTGGGAATGTCAGTCTTAGAGCAGCAGGGAATCAACTCCTTCTGGAGCTCAGCAATCCCTTAAATTCAGCCTGTCCCTGGAACACCCACCTCTCAGAGCTGAGCTCCAGCCCTTCTGCAGGGGCTCAGCACGGGATTCATGGAATTCACATTCCTGAAGCAAGAGCAAGTTCTCCATTTGCACTTCCCCAAACCCCAGCACTTGCTGCAGGAACTTGTCAGCTAATCCGATTTCGAGTCAGGCTCTTGTTTAGTGCCACCAAGCAAATGCTCTCATTTAATGTAATACCCAAGATTTTGCTGCCCTCACACCAAAGAATCCCTGAGTAATCCAGGGATTTACAGGAATCCTTCTCCTCCCCAGAGGAATGAAGTTGTGTCTCTGCTGGATCATTTCAAACAGGCCCCCAGGATGATCCAGCTGGTTTAGCAGAGCACTGGAAAAGGGAATCCTGCATCCACAAACTGCAGGGGAGGGGAGTTTTAAGCAAACCAAGCAGGGCTGTCCATGAGGGATGTGCCAGGGAGAGGATGGGATTGACAGGCAGCATAAGAGACCTGGAAAACTGCTCCTTTGGGGAAGGCTCCAGGTTAACAAGAGTGTTTGTTCCCATCTTTCCCAGCACTATTCCTGCCTCCCAGCTGCTCCATGTCCCCCCCACCCCCCAGGACAGAGCCATACACACCATAGAAATAAATGGCAAAGATGCCCCCGTTGGCTGCATCGCTGTGGAACTTCAGCAGGACCTGGTTGGAGGAGCTCTGGGCTGATTTCTTGGCAGAGTTGCCAGTGAACACACCCAGCTGGGGGGCTGTTTGCTGGGCTCCATCCCTGATGGCAGAAACACGAGAGAAGAGCATTAGTACATGTTTTTAACCTCAGAAAACAACCCTCCTCCTCCTCCACTCCTCCCTGCTCTTCCTTCCTCGTCCTCCCTTTCCCAGATCTGTTTTTCATTTCCCAGCAGCTCCCTGGGCAGTGACTTGGACCCCCCAGTCCCTCTCCCTGCCCCAGGAGAACCAGAATCATCTCTTCTGGCTCACAGTGCTCACCCAGTGGACAACTACAACCACAAACTTCACTTTTAACCTCAGAAGCTGAAGAGCTAGGACTGGTTTTCCAAAGGAATGTCACTCCCTGTTTGCAGAGCAGGCACTGGGATATTCTGAAGATCATTTATTGAGTGCTACAAGCCCAAGAATTCGGCCCCAAGCTCTTTAAGCAGAGCAGCTACATGTGCTCCCTTGGCTGCCTGAAGCTGATAATGCACAGCACTGTGCATAAATAATATTTCTATCTATTTCTATTAAAAGAAATAATGCAAAAATAATGATTTCTCTTCCCTCCTACAAGTAGAAAAGGAAGCTCCCAGCCTGGAAAGCCCCCAGGGTAAAGAAAGCAGTGTCACTGCAGCAGAGCTGAGCCCATCTCCAGCAGAGATCCCAGTTCCCATGGAAAAGCCAAGGGCACCTTTCCCAGATGGAGCCCCCCAAAGCTGGGCTGTACCCACCACACAGTGATGAAGTCGTTGTAGGGCTCTGTCTGCAGCAGGGTGAAGTTGAGGTGGATCCCATATCCCACGGGCACCGTGAGGAGCCAAGTGCAGTCCTGGGAATTGGGGTACTGGTTGGGGAAGCCAGGGGAGTAAACTGTCCCATTCTGGGTGGTGACATTCCCCCCACAAGGCACTGCAGGGAATCAGAGAGAAACACAAACCTGATGAAGAAATACCCCCCCGAACATAACTCTTAAAAATCCCCTATTGCCCATTTTTCTTTCCTTTTTTATCATAACAAGATGCCAATTCTGGATGCAGGAGGACCCAGATCTTGGCCTGACTCGCCTCAAACAATCTCCACCTGCCACGAGCACGTCAAACCTTTTTAACTTCATCCCATTACAGTGAATTTATGAAGTGCTCCAGAGCTGAGAGGAGCCTGCCAGGGCGTTTTGTCCAGATGTGACAGCCAGGTGTGCAAACAAATTGTCTCTCATGCCCTGCTAAGAGTCCCTGGGCTCCACCAGCTGTCTGCACGGAAAACA
This sequence comes from Corapipo altera, assembly GCF_003945725.1. Lineage (NCBI taxonomy): Eukaryota > Metazoa > Chordata > Aves > Passeriformes > Pipridae > Corapipo > Corapipo altera. Next base: position 769,544 of record NW_020884940.1, on the reverse strand, counting down.
GAGCTCCTGCTGGGATCACACCAGTGGGCAAATCCATGCCCTTGTTCCTGCAGCAGGGGCTGGGCCAGCAGGGGGGAAATGAGGATTTGTGTGGCAGCAGAGTCCAAGCCATTAATCACCAGGACAGTTCCACTGCACCAGGAGCCCTCCAGCTCCAAATGGACTCACAAACTAAAGAGAGGCAACTGGAGACAGCCTGGGCAGGGCCCTGGGGGCACAGGAGGGTGACCTCCTGCTGCAGGGACACAGCTCTGGGTGGCTCAGGTACAAGCAGCAGCCTCTGCACTGCCCTGGCATGGAAATGGGAATGCTGACAGCATCTGCAGGTGCTCCTGGCCTCCTGCAGGCACTGGCACAGCTCAGTGTCCCCTGCCTGAGCCAGCTCTGCCCCAAGGCCAAGGAGCTGCATTGACCCAATCCTGGCATGGGAACAGGCTGCCCAGGGCACTGCTGGAGTCACCACCCTTGGAAACGTTCAAAAATCACGGGATGTGGCTCCTGAGGACCTGGTTTAGTGGTGAACGTGGTGCTGGGTTGATGGTGGGACTTTAGTGACCTTCAAAGGTCTTCTCCACCCTCAAGGATTCCACGGTTCTCTCTCCCCACACAGTTCATGGATCCAGGCTCAGGGTCTCACACAGAGCAACACCCTCTGCTTTCCATGCAGGAGCAGCTCCCCAGACCTCCCTGAGCCAGCTGAGAGCCAAACTCCACGTGTTCCCTGCCTGGCCCTGCTCTCCCCACGTGTATTTATAGAACTCCCCACGCTCATTTTCTCAAACACACACCCAGGAAGCCTTAGGGGCCAAGTTCCCTCCTGCCCTGCAGAGCAGCAGGAAGGCTGCTGATCCCTGCAAAACCTCCCTGGAGCAGTGCTGGAAAAACCTCTGTGCCTTTTATTTCGGAATTAACAGCTTCTCTTTTAATTAAAAGACCTTTCAGCACTGACCTGCCAGGGGAAAAGGTGAGGTGCTTTGCCTAAGGCAGCACATCCTCCCTGCCTGCTGCTATGCAAAAAATGGACCATTTAAGGGAAAGAGAGCAAGAAAAGGCAAGTTCTGTATTGCTTTACCAGCAGGAAGAGCCCAGCAGATGTGCACAGAGAGCAGCAGCAAATGGGCCAAAACGTCCCTCACCCTCACCTCTCTGCTCTCAAAGTGCTGCAGAGCCAGCAAACTACTTAAAAACACAATAACAGGGAGGGCTGCAGCTGGCAGAGCTGATGCCTGAGGTAGGTGAGGGCACAATCCTGCTCCCAGCACCCCCTGGGCACAGGACAGGCTCCCACTGACACGTTGCTGGACTCGGAAAGAGCAGCTGAGGATTTGGTTCTTTGTGCTCTGTGTTCTCTGGGGTTCAAGGACTTAAAAGAGGGAAAATATCACCTCTCTCTCCCCCTCCCTGCACTTCCTGCAGACCAAGGGCTGTAAGAGGCTGGGAGAAAGGTCAGTGCTCCTGGGAAAGGTGGGGGGAAATCTTCAATAAGCAGAGCTGAACTTCTCAAAGGTTCACCTGCAAAGCTTCTGAAGTCAATCACACAGAACTCAGGCCACGCTGGGGAGGGGGGGGGGAGAGAATTTGGACACTGGAGTTTTGATGCCTGGAATACAGATCTGCACTCCCTCAGCCTGCAGGGGCCTCCTGGCACACTGGTCTGCAGAAAGGAGAGCAGGGAAAGTTCCTGAAGATCTCCCATCTGGGTCATTTTGGAGATGCCACACTAAGGAGAGCAGGGCAGGGACACCAGCTTCCCAACTGAGAGTGCCAGAGCTGCAAGGATCTCTGCCCAGGGACTAAGTGGATTTCTCAGTGCTAAATCAAGAGAAGCTCAACGTTGTTGAAGAAATAAAGCAAAATGTAATTATTCCTACAGGGGCCCTGGACTGTGTCTCTCTGAAATGCAGCTCCCAGTGGCCCCAGCAGTGAGGAGAGAGCTGGAGACTCTCCTCACCCACACCACGAGACTCAACCCCTGCCCAAAAGTTGCTCCCTGGTTCTGAACCGCCCAAAATATTCGCTTTGTGCTGGACCAGGCTGACCACCAGCTCAGGCAGAACACGCTCCAGCACCTCAGGGGGGGAGGTTTGACCCCAAGAGCACAAGAAGGCCAATGGATCCTGGCCTGGATCAGGAACAGTGTGGCCAACAGGTCCAGGGAAGTGATTCTTGCCCTGGACTCAGCACTGGTGAGGCCACCCCTGGAGTGCTGTGTCCAGTTCTGGGCCCTCAGCTCAGGAAGGACATTGAGGGGCTGGAGCAGGGCCAGAGGAGAGCAACGAGGCTGGGGAAGGGACTGGAGCACAAGTCCTATGAGGAGAGGCTGAGGGAGCTGGGGCTGTTCAGCCTGGAGAAGAGGAGGCTCAGGGGAGACCTCCTCACTCTCTGCAACTCCCTGACAGGAGGGGGGAGCCAGGGGGGGTTGGTCTCTTTTCCCAGGCAACCATCAGCAAGACAAGAGGGCTCAGTCTTCAGCTGTGCCAGGGGAGGTTTAGGTTGGAGATTAGGAAGAATTTCTTTGCAGAGAGGGTGCTCAGCCATTGGAATGGGCTGCCCAGGGAAGGGGTGGATTCTCCATCCCTGGAGGTTTTTAAGATCAGACTGGATGTGGCATCAGTGCCATGGGCTGGGAACCACAGCGGGGTTGGATCAAGGGTTGGACTGGATGATCTCGGAGGTCCCTTCCAACCCAGCTGATTCTCTGATTCTATGATTCCCAGCCCTCCTCCAGCCACGCTTTGCTCTGCAGTGTCACTTCCAGCCCAGTGACCCCACGGGGACTCACAGGAGGCCAGTACAGAGCTGGGACCTTTCCAGTGCCCAGGGACACCCACGTGGGTGCCCCCCAGGCCGTACCTTCACAGCGGGGCAGGGGGTGGTCCCAGTTCCTGTTGGTGCCGTGCTGGCAGGTCAGCACGGGGTGGCCGATCAGGTGGAAGCCAGGGAGGCACTCGAAGGAGATGGACTGGCCAACGTTGTACCCGGCCCCTCTCACCACCCCGTTGGCAAAAGGCTCCGGGTCAGGGCACTCCTGCAGCTCGTAGGCTGGGAAAAACCAAGGGAAAATGGTTTATACATCATTTTTAAGGGAATGAGGGACACGAGGAGAGGGAACGGCCTCAAGCTGTGCCAGGGGAGGTTTAGGTTGGATATTAGGAAGAATTTCTTTGCAGAGAGGGTGCTCAGCCATTGGAATGG
>NW_020884940.1:727271-766339 GCF_003945725.1 Corapipo altera | reverse complement strand
TCCCTGGAGGTTTTTAAGAAGAGACTGGATGTGGCATCAGTGCCATGGGCTGGGAACCACAGCGGGGTTGGATCAAGGGTTGGACTTGATGATCTCGGAGGTCCCTTCCAACCCAGCTGATTCTGTGATTCTATGACTGTCCCCCTGGTGCTCCACCCGTGCCCTCCTCACCTTGATATTCCAGTTTGAAGCCTGGCTTGTTCTCGGAGTGGTCGCTGTGCAGGTACACGGTGGTTTCGTGGGAGGTGGACAGGAGGGAGCCGGGCAGTTCGGCGCCGCTGAAGCGCCCGATGACGGTGCTGGTGTCGTAGGGCCCGTTCCTGATCTCCACAAAGTCATGGTTTGGCTCGGTGGAGAAGTTCAGGAACTGGATGTGAGCACCTGGAGAGCAGGAAGGAACAGTCTGCACCTAAAGCTCCACCTCCAGCAGCACCCGTGGGGCCCTGGACAGCCCGGGTAGGCAGAGGGACATTCACCATGGGGGGAGCAGAGGGTGGGCACACACTGACAGAGAGCAGGTTCAGATTGGAGATTAGGAAGAAATTCCTCCCTGTGAGGGTGGTGAGGCCCTGGCACAGGTTGCCCAGAGAAGCTGTGGCTGCCCCTGGATCCCTGGAAGTGTCCAAGGCCAGGTTGGAGCAACCTGGGCTAGTGGAAGGTGTCCCTGCCCTGGGACTGGATGGGCTTTAATGCCCCTCCCAACCCAAACCATGCCATGATTCTATGATCTTCCCACCACCTCTTCTGTCTCAAACCCAGCTGTCTCACCAAACCCCACTGGCAGCAATATCCTCCACGTGCAGTCCAGGTTGCTGGGATAATTTCCTGGGAAGCCTGGGCTCAGGAGCACTCCTTCCATCTCTTCTGCTGTTCCTCCACACTGGGCTGTAAAACCAACAGGGTTAATGGTCAGGATCCCTCACAGGTCTGTCTGGAGGATGGTCATGGCCAGCTGTGTGGGAAATGAAGGAATGAAACACTTGAGAAGAGAAAGAGGAAATCCTGCTATGGAACCAACACAAAGCTGGCCAAGCACATTACTAATGCAGGTGTCTTTTTCCTGCCCTCTGCAGATTAAAGCCTGGGCCCAGAGATCCAGTTTTGGCAACCACAGAGGGAGAGCCAGACCTGAACAGCAAGAGAGGAGCCAGACATTGTATCAGTGCATGTCATGCACCAGCACTTGCTTGAATTTTTAACCAACTGAAAAATTACTGTGGAGAAACAGAGTGATCCTAATTTTGACTCCAGTTACAGCCACTTCTTTTCCTTGTTACCTGCTCCACCTGCCAGTCTCTGGGCAATTACCACCAAATATAGAACAGGGTGTTTGCACACCCGCTGCAGTCCATCCCCTCCCAAGGAGAGATCCAGAGATGACAGCCCAAAAATATGTTTACAAAAGGCATCACATGAAATTTAAGCACACAGATAGCATCTTCTCATGCTTATCTGGGTGACCTCTGCCTGGCTACAGCAGCACCATCCAGGTGGATGTTCCCCTAACACGTTCTGACAGCAGGGGACAGACTCTTTGTCCAATATCTCATTACGTGTGTACTTGCTACTAACAAGGTTTCTCCCAGAAGATTTCTCTTTCTTTTTCTTCTTTAATGGCTCTTTAATAGAACTACTTCTGAATTATTTAGAAGTCAAGCATCTGGGCAAAGTAGACCAGGAGAAAATCAGCACACTTTGGCTGGGGAAGAGGGTTGTGCTCTGAGCAGGGGCACAGCCACGGCCAGGGCTCTGGGCAGGGCTCAGACCCATCACTGTGTGATGAACACAGGGCAAAGAGCCCCAGGATGGTCAGCACGGGGTGCTGGGACACCCCAGAGGGGATGAGGGGCACTCAGGATCATAGAATCATAGAATCAGCTGGGTTGGAAGGGACCTCCGAGATCATCAAGTCCAACCCTTGATCCAACCCCGCCGTGGTTCCCAGCCCATGGCACTGATGCCACATCCAGTCTCACCTTAAAAACCTCCAGGGATGGAGAATCCACCACTTCCCTGGGCAGCCCATTCCAATGGCTGAGCACCCTCTCTGCAAAGAAATTCTTCCTAATCTCCAACCTAAACCTCCCCTGGCACAGCTGAAGACTGAGCCCTCTTGTCTTGCTGATGGTTGCCTGGGAAAAGAGATCAACCCCCCCCGGCTCCCCCCTCCTGTCAGGGAGTTGCAGAGAGTGAGGAGGTCTCCCCTGAGCCTCCTCTTCTCCAGGCTGAACAGCCCCAGCTCCCTCAGCCTCTCCTCACAGCACTTGTGCTCCAGTCCCTTCCCCAACTTCGTTGCCCTTCTCTGGCCCTGCTCCAGCCCCTCAATGTCCTTCCTGAGCTGAGGGCCCAGAACTGGACACAGCACTCCAGGGGTGGCCTCACCAGTGCTGAGTCCAGGGCAGGAATCACTTCCTTGGACCTGTTGGCCACACTGTTCCTGAGCCAGGCCAGGATCCATTGGCCTTCTTGGCCACCTGGGCACACTGGCTCCTGTTCAGCTTCCTGTCCATCCTCACTCCCATCTCCCTTCCTGCCTGGCTGCTCTCCAGCCCCTCTGGCCCAGTCTGGAGCTGCCGGGGGTTGTTGTGGTCAAAGTGCAGGACCCGGCCCTTGGCCTGCTTGAACCTCATCCCCTTGGAATCAGCCCATGGATCCAGCCTGTCCAGGTCCCTGGATGACCCACACTCGGCTGCAGAAGTGTTTGTGCCTCTCTGGAGCTGGGTGACCTTTTCCAGCAGAGTGGGAGGCAGCTGAGGGATGGGACCAGATGGGCTGGGGGGGTGTTTGCACCACTACTCGTGGTCCTGGCTGGCACAGAGACCCCCAAACTCAACCAGGCTGGTGTTCACACCCCAGTAGTGCCTCAGAGGCACAGCCCAAGCAGGCAAAAAATCCTGCTGAACTGAGGGACTGGTGCTGATTAAGAGAAGAAAACTTGTGGTTCCTCAGCCAGATGGGAATATTGGGATCCTCCTCCATGCTGGGATCTCCCAGCTCTAGAGCTGAGCCGAAGGGCTTCTGATTTCTTTCAGTGCAGTTCCCAAGGGTGTGGGTCCTTTAGCTCAGTCATTCTCCTGTAAATGTCTCTCTATTTATTCCTGGCCTGCAGATCATCAGATAAAAGAACTGTTAGCTCTTATAATTACTTTAAAGCTAAATGATGTAAGCTAGAACAGCAGGAGCCTGAAATAACTGTTAACTAAAGCTATTAAATGCATAAATGTCTCTCTCAGAGCTGCAAAATGTGCAGCATGAATATTAAACATCTAGATTTGCTAAAAGCAAAAGACTGAAAACAATCAAAAAAGCTCCAGCAAGTTCCCTGCACCTCTGTCCTTCTTCTCTTTGGGATCACTTGTTCCGTCGTGGAACAAGTCCCTGCCTAGCCCTTTTCTCTCCTGAACACTCAGCAGTGTCAGGGGCAAACACCCACCTTGACAAGTGACCTGTGGTCACAAATGGTCCCACAGGACCTGCTGGACTCCAGAGTGGGAACAAGACACCCGAGGTGCAGTTGGGATACTGGGAGATAACAGATTCCATGTGATATCAAGATTCATTTCATAAAAACAGACCACGGTCTTCAGACGGAAGAAAAAATCCCCAACCCGTGAAAACCAACCTGCTTCCAGCACAAAGGAATTTTAGGTTTCCCCCTTTGAATGGTTTTGTGTGTTGAGGAAGATCATTTTGTTATTTCACATCTTCTACTACGGCCACATTTTAAACATTCAAAATAAAGCACTCTGGGCAGCCCCCGGGGGACTTCTGGGTTGCAATTTCCCTGGCAACAAATGAGGATTTTTCCACACTCAGAACAAACCTGAATTTCTCTAAATCAGGCCACTTAACTTGTATTTTTTTGGGGGGAAGTGCTATAAATATGTGTCAGGCAGAGAGAACAGGAGCCCTACCGATGCAGAGCGGCGGAGGGTAATTCCAGCGGCGGACGGTGCCCGGCATGCAGGAAATGTGGGAGTGACCCTGCAGGGGAGGAAAACAAGACACAGGGTTGGATCTCCCACAATTCCAGGTGTTTGTTGGCACCCTTTGGCTGGGCACTGTCCATACCTGCAGGGCGTAGCCCGGCTCGCACTGGAAGGACACGACGTCGTTCACCAAGTAGCGCTCCCCGATCTTCAGGCCATTCCCAGGAACGGGGGGCTCTGGGCAGCTGGACAGACCCACAGCTGTGGAGGGAAGAGGGATGAGTGCTCCTGGGAGCAGGGATGGCATCTGTGCTGGAGGCAGGAGGAATGGGAACACACGTCTCCATTTCACCCCATTCCCCTGTTTGCCAACCGCCACCGGTGGGGGGGGTTTGGATTCTCCCCAAAGTCCCGTGGCCTTTGGATTCTCCATGGACAGCCCTGGCTGTGCAGCATTCCCATGTCACAGGGCACATCCAGGATCCACAGATATTCCCTGGAACACACATTTCTTTTCAGGCAGAATTGTATCACCAATCCCTTGGTGATTCGTGGCCAAACCCATCCCGAGTGAACCAGTGATGGAGGAGCTGGACCTGGGACAACCTGAAACCAAACACCCACCACACCTGGAACTGTGTGTGCCTCTGCCAGCCAGGCAGCACCTGAGAGGGATGGGAGAAGATGCAGGAGATCAGGGGCACACGGAATGTGTTGTCATTTGCCCCTTTCTGGGGTTCCAGTCTCCGACCCTTTCCCTCCCATTTCCCATCACAGTCTGAATTTGCCAGGAGCCACAAGCAGGGCTGGTCCTTGCTGGTGCCTGCAGAACAGCCTACGAGATTTCATTCAATCCCACTTCCATCCCAGCTACATTTACAACTGGGAATATCCTGCTGCAAACCCAATTAACAACCCCTGAGCTCTCCTTTACACGTCTCTCCTTTACACGTCTCTCCTTCCCTCATCTCCCCTTCCCTCCCAAACACCAAAGGGAGATAAAATGAAGCCTGAAGGCACCTCACACCCGCTTCCAGCACCTCCCTCACTCTCTGTGCTGGCAGCTGCCACTACAAGATAACCTTCTGCATCACTGCAAGGGCTGATGCTCTGCTTCAACCCCACCGAGCCACAGCAGAGGGGAAATAAAAGAGAAAGGAGAGAGGGAGAGAGGCTGAGTCTCCTCCTGAAAGCCCAGTCACGCTTCCCAGCAAGGAAACATGTGTTCCCTCCCCGCACATGGATGTACTGCTTGACCTTCAGAGAGGCAGGAGAGAGAAAATGGCTTTAAACAACTTCCCGTTCAGATCAGTGGGCACCGAGTTCCACTCAGCCCTAAATTGTTCTTGCTCTGCTCTGGCTTGTGGAGCATGTGGAGATAAGAGCTTTGCTCCAGCAACCCAGTGAGGGAGAAAAGGGAGAAAAACTCTGGTGTTTTAGCTCATCTCTCCAAACTTCCTTGCAGAGGCAAAACCTGGGGCTGGGGGGGCTCTGAAATTCCGGTCGCGCGAGCAAAGCCAAGAAAACCACGTTATTCCAGCTGCCCTGAAAATCAACACCTACTCATTTCCTCAGCAAAGGAAACGAGCAAGCCTGATAATCCCCCAGCCTGATGAAAAAACCTGCCCAGGATTGTTGCAGTGGGGGAATTCGGTGCTCAGAGAACTTATTGATTGGAAGGGAGATGGAGAGGGAACGAGGGAATGTCTGACCCAACATCCATTTGTGCAGCTCCCAGTCCCCAGCCTTGCTGGTTGCTGTAATCTTGCTGGGTTCAATAATTGACAAAGTTTCAATCTGCAAAGCCTGTAAAAGCTGGAAGGGTCAGTACTTGCTGGCCTCTAAAGCACAGGCTCAGCTGTGACATTCACAGCATCCCAGACTGGTTTGGGTTGGGAGGGACCTTAAAACTCATCCCATTCCACCCCCTGCCACGGGCAGGGACACATTCCACTAGCCCAGCTTGCTCCAACTTGGCTGTAAAGACTTCCAGGGATGGGGCAGGATTCCTGTGGATGCTTTACAAAATGAAATGAGCTTTCAAACCTCTTTGTTGCTTTAGGAAAAAAACAAACAAACAAAAACCCAACAACAAAACAACAACAAAAACCCACCAACAGAACATTGGCTGGTTTCAGAGACAAGATTTGTGCTTCAGAACCAATTACCAGATAAAGTGTCCAGCAAGAGCCAGCTCTGCTTGCATTGCCCCGGGGAAGATTGGGAGCACAGACACAGCAGTGCCCACAGGGCCCTCAGCAGCACCAGGGACAGCAGGGACAGCAGGGACAGCAGGGACAGCAGGGACAGGGGCAGAGCAGCCCCTGGGACCTGCAGGAGCCCCAGCCTGGCTCCCAGCCCTGTCCCACAGGGATCTCTGGCACTGCTCACTCCCTGCCTGCTGAACATCCCCCTGGATGTGCTGGGAGCTGCCCTCCTGCCCTGCCCTCCTGCCCAAACCCTCCCTGGAGACAACCACAGAGCAGCCTGAGCTCCAAGGGACCCACAAAGATCATCCCCCCAACTCCTGGCTCTGCACACCCCAAAAATCCCACCGTGCGCCTGGTGTTGTCCAAACAACATTCCCTGCTGGAACAGGGAATAACAGCCTGAGGTCACAGCCCCCAGCACAGTGACCCTCTGCAGCTTGGCTGGAACACAGAACACACCTTTCCTGAGCAGACATCTGCTCCCATGGCAGGAATCAAAACACACACACGGGGGGGGGAAGGGGAGAAGGAATTTTTTGGCAATCCCACCCAAACCTGACAGCTCATTCCCAAGAGACTCCCTGCCCTGCCACGTCTTCCAGCTTCAGGCAGGTTTGTTCCCATAGCACTGAGGACCTAAAATACAAAATACTGTGCCCTGTTTTGCACCCCCAGCACAGGACAAACATTGCTAAGGTGGTTCAGCAGAGGGCTCAGCACCCACCCTGTGCCCAGAGTGTCTGTGCAGCTCCAGCCCTGCAGCCTGCCCAAGCACAGGCTGCAGGAAGATGGGCAAAGCCAAGTTATTTGGTTTTATCTCCTCTCTGACCCTGCTCTCTGTGGGAGGTGCCATGAGATGACCTCTGAGGGCCCTCCCACCCAGGATTTTCAGGAGAGGACGTGTCCAGCCCTGCATGTTCTTTCCAGCAGTGACCAACACTGAATGCAAAGAGCAGCCAGGCCCTCCCAGCCTCTGGCTTTTCAGGCACCTCCCAGGTAAAGATCACAGCCCTGTGCTGGACACACCAACTCTCCATGAATTTTTAATACTTCTGCCTCCACATCTCCTCCTCCTGTGCTCCAACACAGCAACAAACAGGGCTACCAAGAGCACCAGGGTCAGCCCATGACCCCACATCTCCTCTGCTGCATCTGTTCTCTGTTTAACACCCCCCTCCCTGCAGCTGGAGAGCAGGGGAGCCCCAGCAGCCCCTTCCCCAGCTTGGAGGTGGCAGCAGCAGCTCCGTAATTGTCTCCCCAGCACTCAGAGGAACTGGGAGATCAAGGCTGAGCTGCTCTTACTTTTGTATTCCAGGTGGAAGCCGGCAGCAGAGACACTGATATCCGAGTAGAAATGCAGATAGAGCTGGTTTGAAGTGCTGTTGAGCAGAGCAGGCACTGTAGTCCCTGGGAAAACAAGAGGGGCACAAAGACAGTGAAGAGGATCTTTCTCCTCCTCCTCCGTGTCCTCGGAGATTTGAGGCAGGAGAGGCTGAGAACAGAAAAGTCCTTTAAACTTAACAAGCTCCCCTGGTTTTGATCAGGTTCTAATGAGGCCAAGTGAGGAATACCCAGGGTCCCTCTGCAATGGCCTTTCCAACAGGCAGCTGCTGAATTTTGGCCTATGAAGTCTCACCACCGGGCAGACAAAAAGCATCAGGAAGGGAAGAGGGGGTGAGGAACAGTGTGGGAGGAACTCAGGGAAGTCCAGACTCCTTCTCCTGCCTCATCCCCTGGAAGTTCTATCCTAGACTCCCTTCTCCTCCCCATCCCAAAGCACCTGCAGCACATTTGGGTCTTAAACCAGCAAGAACTGGGGTCATTGTTCTGCATCTGAGAGCTTCCCAAAGCTCTGGCTCCTCCCTGCTCTGCCAAAAGCCACAGTTCCCCACGGAGAAGCAAAAAAATACATTTGTTTTGTAGCCCTTTCACACATTTTGGTGCAGGTGAGGTGTCTGAGCTCACCCCACACAACCCACCCAGGAATTCCCAGTGCTGTGGGAATTCCCAGTCCCGGGCTGTGGAACAAACCCCACTGGGATTGTGTTGGAAGCTCCCTGTCAGTGTTTCCCACAGGAAGACAGCTCCAATTCCCAACCCAACAGGCCCAGGCTTAAATCTGTGCTGGGTTTTTGAAGCACTTGAAGCACAAGCTGAGTTTTAGGAGGTGAAATGCTGGGCTGGACCCAGGGGGGTGCTGAGCACATACCAGAGAAACTCCCCAGCATGGTGGCTGTGTTATCCCCTCCATCAAACACTTCCAGGGAATCCCAGTTCTGCTCAGTGACAAAACTGATCACCTGGATCTGCAGGGAAAGAAAAGGCAAAAAAAAAAATAATAAAAAATAACAGGCCAGTTCCTGCACTAATGGTAATAAATTAAATTAATCTTGGTTAAAGGGTCACTAATCAAGTTACCACACACCCTTATTTATCCTATTTAACTTGGAGACCTCCTGCCTTATCTGGGCTTACCCAGCTATTTTTTCCCTCCAACTCCAGACTCTGTGTCAGGAATGATGTTTTCTGCTGCTCCCAAAAAGAGAGAGCTCCTGCAACTGCACAGCTCATTTGCAGCTGCTGAGAATCCCAGCCTTTTTCCCCCCCTTGTTTTGAGAAATCCCTGAAGACTTTCAATCCTTTCAAACCAAAGCAACCACCAGCAACCCACGAGCTAAAAGGAAACAAAAAAACCCCCAACATTAAACAACGGGATTTTTTTTTAAAAAAAAAAATCCAATCAAGTTTCTGCCTTTGCCTCGTTTCTCTGGGCTTTTAGTAGAATCACTCGAGCTGCATTTTCAAATTTCACCTTTCCCTGCCACGGCCCATAAGGTTTGGAGGCTTTAGGAAGTCACTTGACTCCATTAGTGAGAACATCAACACGATCTTCAAACGAGCTGAGAAATCTGCATTTACACCCAAAAGCAGCTCATCCCCCTGGCAAAGAGCTCCGTGTAATGGCACAGATTTGTCTGCCACAATTACCATTAAAATGGATTTTGTCTTTATTCCTTAAATACAGGGGGTTCAAAGCATTCAGTGTCCCACTAAAAACACAAAGTAAATCAAGTTTGGTGAACTGGCTGAGAGAGTGAGGCAGCAGAGCTGAGAGGAAGCCAAAGGTCTTTGGGAGAAAACAGCTTTAATCTGTCAGCTCTTGATGAAATTTTCAAACACTGGGCGCCTCAAATCAAACTGGGAGACCAAAACCCTAAAAAAAGGCCCTTGAAGACAAATCAGGAGCAGAAATGACTTGTACAACTCAGCTGCAGACAAGGAGGATGCTGGAACTTTGGTAATTTGGGTGAGATTTCCCTCTCCTGCAGAGCCTCAGCTCTTTCAGATCTCTCTGGATGAAGAATTCCTACCAATCCCAATGGAATTCAGCTGGATCCTGGCAGCACAGAGCAGGGAGGGGAGCTCAGTGCCCTCAAACCTCAGCTCCACACACGTGGACACGACTCTGGGAACCCCCTCCCTGTTTCCCCACAGTCTTATTCCATGGTTTTTTCCATGGAAAACCCTCCTTTTTTCCCCCCCAGTCTTATTCCATCCACCCCAAACCCCCACTTGCCTCTGCCCCTCTAAACAGCAAATGCAACACACCCATTTAAAATAAAATAATAATAAAAAAAATCAAATAAAATCCCATTATTTCGGCCACTTTAACCTTTTTTTCCTCCTTGATTTCTTCTCCACAACAGAATGGGCTCTAAAGTTCCTCCAAAGGATTTTTTTTTAGCAGAAAGTAAGTGGAGTTCATCTGGTAGGAATTGCAGTGACCCCCACAGAGCCATCACTGCTCACACTGACCAAGCCAATCCCTCCCTTCCTGCCTCATTACACCCCTATTGTGATTTCCATTATTGAAAGTGGATTGAGAAGGAGCATTTTGTTTGCTCTTACATTTCCTAAATTATTTATTCTCCTCTCCCCCCCCCCCCCCCCCAACCCCCAACTTAACGGAATAAACATTTTTAAGGTCCTAATTCTAGTCTGACATGTGGATTCACAAGGGATCTGCATCTATTTACTGCCATGTATATAAATTAATTCACTCAGGAAGGTTTGCTATGGGGATGAATAATTCATGCCAGAAGTACCCTGATTACATAAAAATCCTGCAAGTGAGTCCTGCTACCAAGAAAGCTTTAATTTCACCTCCTCCCCTGATTTACAGTTGTTTAACCTTTAATTGTTGCACAAAACCAGGGTAAACTGATGCTTAAATTAGCATCTAATAAACAAAAGCAGTGACCAGGGAAGGGGGCAGGTTCTGTGGTGGGTCCAGCTCTGTGACCATCACCTTCCTCGGGTGTCTCCAGTGTCTCATCACCCTCCCAGTAAAATATTTCTTCCTAATATCTCACCTAAACTTCCCCTCTTTCAGGCTGTCCCAGGGGAAGGGGATCACACTGAAGGACCAGGGTCCTGCTCTTCACCAAAATTCTCCCACCCCAGACCTGCCAACTGGACTTCCAGCTTGGCACTGGCAGAGCACAACCACAAAACACACATTTTTTTGTTTGCCTGCAGTCTGTGTCAGACCCCAAAACATCCCCTGCAAAAAAATCCCACCCAGCAGGAAAGGGATAAAAAAATAAAACAGTGAAAAATAAAAAACCAACCTCCAAAAACCCCCCAAAAAACCAAAACCCCCAAACTCTTAAACCATTAAGCCATTCCATTTCCCAGTTTTACATGAGAGCTGTGTCTGCACAACCCAAGAGGTGAGAAAAACCAAAATCTCTTATGAATAAAGCCAGGCTTAACATCCTGCTGCAATTCCTGCTTCCCTCTGGGCTCAGCTGATGGGCAAGAACAGCTCCAAGGGGCTGGAAGGGGTTGGAAGGGGCACTGAGGGTTCACACTCCAAACATGGGGGTGCAGAACACAGACAGGTTATTTACAAAGCTTTAAAAATTAACTGAGTTATCACCTCCCCACCCCAGGAATCTTCAGCAACCTGCAAACTGCCTTGACTCTTGACAAGTTTGGCTGGGCTAAATGGATCCTCCTGTCATTTGTGGGAGGTTAAAAAATGGCTAAAATTCCAGAATTTGCTGGACTGGGCACAGCAAAAGCCTGGCAGAGGGTTCAAAACATCACCCCAGGCTGGTGCTGTTTCTCTGTGATGCCCCCAGTGCTGCTCCCCCCCCCCCAGCTCTGGCCATCCCAGAGCCAAGGTCAGGTGTGGTTCTGGGTCATGATGTGGTGGCACCAGGTAACAATTCCCAGGTTAAAAACCTCCAGCCTGGGAGAGCTGAGCTGCTGTTCCAACAAACCCTGTGCCAAGAGCTGGGAGCTGCAAACCCATCAGCAAACACAGGGCAGAGAAATAAAAGCACTTAAAGAACAAAACACCCCGTGAAGTGGTGCAAAGAGGAGGGAAGAAACCCTCAGATAAGGAGATGTGGGATGAATGGACCTGCCCAAGAATCCACCTCCCGTGTGTCACCCCGTGCCAGGCTCAGGGAGGACACCTCAGGGGGGGAGCTTTGTCTCAGCTTTGGTCTCTGATGTTTGGGTTTAATTCTCCACATCCTCCTGCTCACGGGGCCATTCCTGCAGAGGAATGATAAGGGCCCACAAAAAGGATCTGAAGAGGGAGCTCATTTACCTGGAGACAGGGAGCAGCAGGGCTGGGATTGTACAGTCACACTGCTGCACCTCTGCTGGCACAGCACAGCCACGCTCCCAAGGCTCCCAGCATCCCAGAATTACAGCACTGCAAAGAGCTACACCCAAAATATCCAAATATCCAAAATATTCCCCAGCACAGCCACACGGCCCCAGCTGGTTTCCCACACACGGTGCCTCCAGGAGGCAAAAATCCATTGGAATCGTATCCTGAGCTGGGAGGGACTCACAAGGACCATCCAGTCCAGCTCCTGGCCCTGCACTGACACCCCAACAATCCCACTCTGTCCCTCAGAGTGTCTCTCAGCTCCCTTCAGGCACTGGAAGGTCACAATCAGGTCACCCCAAAGCCTTCTCTTGTCCAGGCTGAACAATCCCAATTTTCCCAGCCTTTCCTCACAGCAACCTGTGCCCAGGTCCACCCCTTACAGCAAAGGATTTCTTCCCAATATCCCATTTAACCAGTCCTCCTCCAGCTTGAGGCTGTTAATTCCAGACTCTGCTGTCATAAATAAACCAAAGCAGAGCAACCATAAATAAACACCACCAGTTTAAAGCTCTCAGGTCTCTGAGCACCTCGTGTCTATTGAGCAGTCAGGAATCAAAGTCTGCTCCCTTTTTAGATCTACTTAAAACCCTACAGCTCCAGCAGAATTGGGAAGGGACCCCCAAGGATCATCCAGTCCAACCCCTGGCCCTGCACAGACACCCCAACAATCCCACCCTGTCCCTGAGAGAATCAACCAAACCCTCCTGGAGCTCTGGCAGCCTTGGGGCCGTGCCCAAACTCCTGGGGAGCCTGGGCAGTGCCCAACCAGCCTCTGGGGGAAGAACCTTTCCCTGAGATCCATCCTAACACAACTTCAGGCCGTTCCCTGGGTCCTGTCCCTGCTCACCCAGAGCAGAGCTCAGTCCCTGCCCACTCTGGCAGTCACAGGGTAAGTGAATATCTGATCCCAGAGAATTCCACGTTCTCTCCTGGGAGAGGCAGAGATTCACAACACGTGGCCTCTCTAAGAGCACCAGACACTGTTTCCTCCCGTTTTTGACACTGTACCTGGATCCCTGCTCCTTCAGGGACTGTGATCTTCCACACACAGTTGAGGCTGTTCAGGTAGGGCTCGGGGAACCCCGGGGACAGGATGGTTCCCTTGCGCTCCGTCAAATTCCCACCGCACGGCACTGCAAGGAGGAAATCACTGTTTGAAAGTGGAATTTGCAATTGGCTTTACACTGAAAACACCTTTCAAACACCCATCCACGGACAGAAAAGCAAGAACTGACTCATGATTAGAGGATTGTGTTTGTATAAATAACCCTTTTTCAGTAAATCTCTCCCATAACTTCTGACAGGGCAGTGCCCAGCCCTCACAGGTCAGCCAGGAGACTGATCCTTCAGGAACTGCTCTCTTCCAGAGGAGGAGAAAAGCAGCTTTCAGACACATCTGAGTCATTCCAGGTGCTGTCCCAGATCTCACAACAACTGCTGGATCAAAAGGTCCATTCCCTGGAATCTGAGGTTCAGCTGCTCTTGCTCAGAGGCAGGTTGGGCTTCTTTATGTAACAGAGAATCCCAGAATGGTTTGGGTTGGGAGGGACCTTAAAGCCCATCTCACTCCAACCCCCCACCATGGGCAGGGACACCTTCCACTAGCCCAGGTTGCTCCAAGCCCCATCCAACCTGGCCTTGGACACTTCCAGGGATGGGGCAGCCACAACTCCCTGAGCAGGCTGTCAGAGGTAGGAAAGAGGTTTTTCAAGTTCCATTAGTGGTTTGTTTTGCTGTGGATGTTGGGGGTTTGATTTTTTTCATAGAATCATGGGACACCCTGAGCTGGGAGGGACCCACAAAGTCCAACCCCCGGCCTTTCCCAGGACAACCCCGAAAATCCCACCACGGCAAAGGACGAACTGTTCTGTCTCACCTCCCCCCCGAGGTCACCTACCCACACAGGTGGGCACGGACACGTTCCACTGTGCCAGGGCCCCGGGCATGGTGAGGCACTCGATGGTGGGGGAGCCGTGCAGGGCGTAGCCAGGGCTGCACTCGAACCTCACCACGGCGCCCACGGCGAAGTCGCTGCCCAGGCGGCGGCCGTGGCGCGGCTCCGGCACGGAGCTGCACTGGGTGGCACTGGTCCTGGGCACGGCTGGGGGGGCAGCAGGGACCAGGGGGCAGGGAGAGAGAGGGATAAAACACGGTCAGAGCACGCACGTCGGAAATATTGAGCGTTGGATGAAAGATCTGTTAAAGGCGGCGCGGAAATCTGGTTGTACCCGAAGTGCGAAGGGGCTGAGCCCAAACTGAGCCCAGACTGAGCCCAGACTGAGCCCAGACTGAGCCCAAACTGAGCCCAAATTGAGCCCAAATGTGACCATTGAGGAGAGAAAGCACTGACAGCATCATGGAATATCCTGAGTGGGAAGGGAACACAAGGACCACCCAGCCCAACTCCTGGCCCTGCACAGACACCCCAACAATCCCTCCCTGTCCCTTGGAGCATTTCATCAGAACCTTTGCTCTGCTGAACTCTTTAAAGATCACACTCAGAACCACAGTTGTTTTACAATAATTAGGCAGAAATTCCAGAGAACAGATCTCTGGATACTCTGAAATCCAAACCATGTTTCACTTTGCCCCCAGGGAAGGCACAGGTCACTCTGTTGTCTGTCCCCACTTTGCAGCAAAAGCTTGGTTACAACAGACAACTCCAGAGAGCACGTGGGTGAGAAATCCCTTCTGTTTTCCCACTGTTCTGTGCATCACTGTCTATTTACTCCCATAAAATCCCTCAGTGGGGCCCTCCCAGTGCAACACAAGCTGTTACTGAGGGGATCAAGGGGCAAGAGTTTGACAGCAGGAGACCTAAGCCTGTGACACGCAGAGAGGGAGGATTTCAGAGCTGCCAGACAAGATTTCAGCTGCTTACACCCAGAAATGTGCTGAAATGCCACTGGGAGAAATTGCTGGGGGATAAATCTCCAAATTCCCCGTGTAACTCAGGGCATGACTCAGTGAGATGGTTCTGATACTAATCCTGGGACCAGCGAGGGCTGAGGCTGAGTGGGGATGAAAGGTCTGAATACAAAGTACCTACAGCAGCCAGACAGCCCTGCCAGATCACTGCTCCTGAAATAACACTAATCCCTTGGGATATTTCCTGTTCAGGACCCACAGACACCAAAAGCAGCTCCGGACACTTTGGGCCATCCCCATATTTTTGACCGTTATCTTGGGACCGACCCGAGGACTCCTCCAGAACACAACTGTACTCACCTTGGTAGACAAAATGAAAACCTTTGGCTGTGGATTGACCCTTGGAGCTAAATTTGATGAGGATCTGGTTGGTGGTAGCTAAGGGCAAGGATTCACCTGGGTGGGGAGAAAGGCAGACAGGAGATGGGGACGGCAGTGGGACACACAGAGCAGGCGCTCGGTGTCGGGCTGGGGTTTGAACCTGCTCTTCCCAGCAGCAACAGGGACGTGTTTCCTACCTGTGTGAGAGCCTGAGAGGGAGCTGAGGAGCCTGGAGTGCTGGTTGGGGCCATCATGGACCTCCACGACGTCATTGAGCGCGGTTTGGAAGAAGGCAAACTGCCCGAAGACCACTGAGGAGAGAGGGAGTGGGGGGGCATGAGCCACACTGATGTCCCTCTGCTGTCCCTCTGCTGTCCCCATTGCCACCCTCAGCACCCCTCACACACAACCAAGAGGTGTTTTCACAGGGCCATGGAATCAGGAACACCCTGAGCTTGAAGGATCACCCCAGCCCAGCTCCTGCCCTGTCATGGGACATCCCAACAACCCCATCGCTCCAAATGACACCATTTACTGTCCCAGCACACACTGAACTGTTTGGGCTCGTGTTTCAGCTGCTTTTATTCCAGGCAGAGACAAACAGGGCCTGACTGACAGCCTGGGAAGATGGGAACCCTTTATTTAGCCCCAGAGTCGGCCCAACAGAGGCAGCCCCAGCCTCCCCCGTGTTCCTGCCACGGCTCCTTCCCACTGATTCATCATCTGAGGGGGAATCTGTGACTCATCCCCTCCCTGCCTGCACCACACGGGCTTTGTAATTCCACCAAGCCATAATTATTATTTATTGTCTGTATTGAGCCTCTGTCAGGGAACTGGCTCCCCTTGGGTCAAGCATCGCACAAAACCTGGACAAAATAACAATCCCTGTCTTGAGGAGCTTGGATTTCCAGGTGGGATCTCTCTGCTCGGGGTGGATGGTTGGGAGAGAGGATATTCATGACTTTATTGACATTCAATCCTAAACCTGCTTACAGAGCCTGTTAATGAGGGTGCTCTGGTCTCACTGCATACAGTAGATGTATTTTTATTTATTTATTATTATTATTACCCTCATTATTATTATCACTGTTATTTCTATTATTATTACATGTTATGATCATCGTTATTATTACACTTTAAGGGATTTCATTCTTCCCATCACCACAGACTGACAGCTACCTCTGGATTCCCTTCTCAAATTAAGCTCTGATTGCAAACCCATCATTTAAACCACTGAGACAGAAAGCAAAACAAAATAACCACAGAACCCCTCAGAAAAAAACCCCTTCACTGAACTCTGACCCTGCTGAGGAAAGCACATGATTTTTAAAAATGATTGTTGCTGTTGTTATCACTGTTGTTGTTGTTGTTGTTGTTGTTATCATTATTATTACTATTATTATTATTATTCTCCCTGCATACAGTAAATAGCCAGGAGCAGGCAGAGCTCATACAAGGGAGAAAATCACAATAATGAAACGATCAGAGCATTTTTTTAGCTGAAGCAAAGAGACTTCAGTTATTTATCTTTATTTTTCACAGGATAACAACAGGGTGGTTTTTTTCTCCTGACAAATCTGCACTTAGAAGCTTTTTATTCCTCCCTTTGTCTCCTCTCCTGGCTTTGCCTTTTCAAGCTCTTAAGTGCAGATTCACAAGCTGAGAGGTCTCTTGCTGTGAAATCCATCATCCACCGGGCCACGACACTTGTTCCCTGCACATCCAGGCAACATTCCAGCCCAGCTCTGATGTCAGGAACACTGGAAAAGTGACAGGAGCACAGACACAGCCCCTCCCTGAGTCCTGTTACACAGAACCTGAGCAGGGCAGGGCTGGGAAATGCAGAACCTCCCCTGCTAATGGTTCTCCTGCTCGTTTTTAATGAGGATATTGAAAGGGAGCAGGTGGAGAAGAGGAACTAATTTCCCTGTCATCCCACCCTGGGATCAGACTGTCTTGGCTCCTCTTGTTCCTCTGTTTTTAAGACAACACCAAGACCAGCTCAAGTAAAAGAGATCCAAGAGCTGTAAGAGCAGTGTTGGTACTTCATCAGGAGCTCAGGTGGATCCTGGATGCACTCAGGAATTCATGGAATCCCAGGCTGGTTTGGGTTGGGAGGAACCTTAAAACTCATCTTGTTCCATGGGCAGGGACACCTCCCACTGGACCAGGCTGCTCCAACCTGGCCTTAGACACTTCCAGGGAATTTGAGTGTTTCCAACTGAGTTCTGGACACAGAATCCTTATTTCCTACTCTGCCATCCTGGCACAGGGAATCCCAAGCAGCTGGAAGGGCCCTGGGGACTGAGGGGATCAATACAATGCTCTGAGAGCAGCATCAAAGAACAGCACTTAGAGCCCCTCACCTGCCAGAGCTCTTTAAGGACTTCAAATTCCCTTCAAACAGGAAAATCAACCACTACCAACCCCCAGCCAGCTGCCCCAGGAGCTTCTAGAACATTCTTAACTCTTGTATTCAAGCTCTGACCCAAACTAAGCAGCACCAAAGTCTAGAAAAAGAATGACAGTCCTTATAAATGGATCTGGCTTTGGTTTGTACCCAATTTTAGAATTTAATTTACATGTCCCTGCCCATGGCAATGGGTTGGAATGAGAGGGTTTTTAAGGTGCCTTCCAACCCAAACCATTCCATGCTTTTTCCACATTACTTAGAAATAAAAAATGACCCTTAAGTCACACCCACAAACCCACCCACAACAAACAGCACCCAACAGCACCACTTGTTTTCCAGCCTCCCTTATCCCTGTTTCCAGATGCACTTATTTCACTGCTTTGTTCCAGTCAAATAAAGCAAGCAAGAGCTGCAGAGCAGGACAGAGTTCCAAAAACACTTGGATACAATACCATAGTCCTTGGGCACCACAATGAAGTACAAGCAGGCCTGGCCAGTGGTGTAGTTTTGGGGGTAATTCGGAGACAGGACGACGCCGTCGGAGCCCGTGTACTGACCCCCACAGGGAGCTGCAAGGGACAGGCAACAAGGGGTCATTCCCAGAGCCTGCAACACCAGCTGCTCCCAACGTGCTGGGCCCTGTCAGTGCCCCCATCCTGCTCCAGGTGATCCCTGTGAGTTCCCGTTAAGGAAAACCAGGCCCTGAAATCATCCCGGCTTCACATTTCATTATCCAACCGTGCTGGGTGTGCTGCAGGATAATGTGGGATAACTGCTCCCCACCTGCCTCACAGCTCAGGGCCTGGCAGGATGAGCCCCTGCTTTTTTTCACCCTCCCTTTCCAAAATCAGGGATTTCCTTCTTCCCCCTCAGCACAGACTGACAACTACTTCTGGATTCCCTTCTCGGATTAAGCTCTGACTGCAAACCCATCATTTAAACCATTAAGTCAGAAAACAAAACAGAAGAACCACAGAACCCTTAAGAAAATAACATATCTTGTTTTCTCCCTAAACTCTGACCCTGCTCAGGAAAGGGTTTTGATTAGCAAGGCTCAGGTTTAGCAAATGTTTAAGTGGCTTCCTGAGTCCTGCCCTGCACCAGGGGCACAGGATCTCCGTGGCCAGTTCCCTCTCTCTCCAAAGAAGGTTCAAGAAACCTCTAATAAACTCATATAAATCAGCTCTCCCTGATTTTAACACCGGGGGGGGGGTGGTGTTAAAAAGCCTGAAAAAATTACAAAAGGCTGAGAATCCCCCTCTCTCTGCAAAAAGCAACATCAGGTTGGCGACTGCGACAATGAAAGGTTTGGCAGCGGGCAGGTCGTTCCCTCTCCCTGGAATTACCTGTGCAGGTGGGGCGGGGTTTGTTCCAGGTGGGTTTTCCATCCCCTCCCATGATGCAGGTGAGGGTGGAGACCCCCTGGATGTCGTACCCCCCGTCACAGTAGTAGGTGATGGTGGATCCCAGCTTGAGGTCCGAGCCCACGCGGGTGCCGTTCCTGATGGAGCCCGGGTCGAAGCACGACTCCCGGGGGTTTTCTGGGGGAGACAATTCCCAAGAGCTTCACTGGTCTCCTAAAATCACCCTAAAACTTTGGTCAGTTACGTTTTGGGGGTTTTTTTGGCTTTTTTGATCTGCTGAAGCACATCATGAAGGGCAAGAGCATGTGCAGAGCTCAGGGCTCAGCTCCCTCGTGCTGGTCCAGACCTTCCTGGGATGTCCAGAACCAGCACTGGAAGGAGGAAGGTGCCAGTTCACCCACATATTTACAGGTACCCAACATCCAATCAACGAGGCAAAGTCTTGATTTCCCAGAATCCCTGAGGTTGGAAAAGCCCTCCCAGCCCATGGAGTTCAACCTGTGACCCATCCCCACCTTGTCCCCCAGCCCAGAGCACTGAGTGCCACATCCAGTCATTCCTTGGACACCTCCAGGGGTGGGGACTCCAAACCTCCCTGGGCAGCCCCTTCCAAGGCCTGACCACCCTTTCCAGCAAGAAATTCCTCCTGATGTCCAACCTGAGCCTCCCCTGGCACAGCTGGAGGCCGTTCCCTCTCCTCCTGTCCCTTGTTCCCTGGGAGCAGAGCCTGACCCCTCCCCAGCTCCCCCCTCCTGTCAGGGGGTTGCAGAGCCAGAAGGTCCCCCCTGAGCCTCCTTTTCTCCAGGCTGAGCCCCCCCAGCTCCCTCAGCTGCTCCTGCTGCTCCAGCCCCTTCCCAACTCCCTCAGCATCTCCACTGAACTCTCCCCACTCCCTCTCCTTGCACAGGAACAGGCTGGGAGGAACTTTGCAAACCAGGACACACAAACCCAGAGTGAACATGGAGCGTATTTCAGATGTGCCACATCTGTTCCCATCATCTCCTGGCACCCCACACTCCTGGATCCAAGAGCTGTCTCTGCTCTCACCGTGGAAATTCAGTGCCATGTGTGAGCTGGGTGACTCTCCAGATGTGCAGCACGGCTGCAATTATGGCAAAATGATTACAAGCACTTAAACAAAATGAAGACATTTTTCTCCCTGTTCACTCTGCCCTGCAGAGTTAAAAACTCCATTTACATATGAAAATTCCAGTAAAGACCACGGAGCTGTCAGGTCTTGGATACTTCTTTCCCTCTTCTTCTAAAGTTGTTTTTTTTTTTCCCCTTTTTTTCTTTTTTTTTTCCCTTTTTCTCCCCTGCCTGAAATATAATTAGGGGCTTTGATTAATCCTGCTCTTTTGTCATTTGGAAATTGCTCATTAAAGCTGAGGGCCTTCCTGAGAGCAGTGGCTCTGTGAACAATTAGAATGTGTTTAAGCATTAAATCATGGCCTTTTAGTATTTGGGGAAGGTGTGGAGGGAGAAACAGAGAGCAGCAAAGCCCCCAGACCTCGCTTTTGTTTTTCTGCTTGCAGTGAAAAATGGGAGCAGCTCCAAGGATTCCTTCACCACTGGGGATCCAGGTGAACAGGGAACAAAGGGATGTGAAATGTTTCCACCAGGAACAGCAGCCACTGGTTTTCCCTACACCACCAACCTGGCTTGGAATGTTCCTTTTCCATAAGGACACAGAGTTGATTTTCAAACAGCATCACTCAGTTCTGACTGTTTTCAAACAGTGCTGGGTGTTGTTAAACAGCCTGCCTTGCAAGGAATTTTACAGCACAGGGTTCCTGTGGGGAGTTTCCACCTTAAATAACCCATAAATAATGCTGAGTGGATGTTTATAAGCTCAGGATGGGCAAAACAGTTCTGGCAAAATAATCACGAATTTCAAATTGGGCTCGGGGATGGTTTGTTTTCTTTTTTCCATTCCTTTGGAAGGGTGAAAAGTAATCAGCTTTGCTTCATTTCCTTTCCATTTCATGCCTCTTCACTTCTGGCCCGTAAGAGAAAGAGGAGTTACTAAAAAGAGTGAGGAAAGTCTCCCACTTTGGAGCTCCCAGCCTGGAAACTCCTTCCTGTGCCTGTCACCCAAACCTCCACGTGCTCCTGGGGTCACCCCTCACCTCTCCAGCACGAGAGGCCAAGCCCAGTTCCACAGGACACCTGGAGCCACTTTCCCCACGCTCCAAACCAGTCTCTGCAGCCCAGAGCAGGCTGGAGGAATCCTTTCCAGCTCTGTTTCCATCCCCCAGTTTTTGCTCCATCTCCCTGCTCTGACTCACCAGATCCCGCTTTTGCAGAGCAGATTTTTACTCCAGCTCGTAACAACTCCCTTCTTCCACCTACTCCAGGCACAAACAAGGGGTGCACCTGCCAAAGCTGCCTTCTTCTTCCCCCTCTCCCCACCAGCAGTGCCAGGTCTGTCACTTCCCAGCTCATTCCAGAGCTAAAAACACCCGGGGATCTCTCCAACCACGACAGCTGAGGCCACCACACTGTTTTACTGCCTCCCTCCTTCCTCTACCTCCTTTGAGGAGCTGGAGCATTTCCAGAGCTGGAAATGGAGCTGGGGAAGGGGTTGGAGCACCAGGAGCACAAGGAGCTGGGTGGGCTCAGCCTGGAGAAGAGGACGCTCAAGGGGGACCTCATGCTGGAGGAGCTTTAAGATCCCTCCCAGCCCAAACCACTCTGTCATTCTGTGAAGTGGCATCTTCTGCTCACCAGAGACAGAGTTTGATTTCAGTGTGGAGCAAGAAATATTATACAGAATACAGCCTGGACAGTAAAGGAATGTTTTCTGGGAATCTCCCTTGATTTTCTTGAAAGAAAAAAAAGTAAAGACTTTCTTCTCTGTTCACCGAAGTCCCACAAAAAAGCAGCCACTTGTGACAAATCCCACAGCCCTTTTCTGCTGCTGTCTTAGCTGTGTGCATGTTATCTATGCACCCTGGCTCTTTCTCCAGCCTCCAGAATTCCCCATTTTCCCTACATGCCTCTTAAATGTGTTTTGGTGGTGGCAGAACCTCGGGATGACTCCCGGAGAGGAGAGAGGCTCCCACGGCGCCTCGAGCCTCTCCCGCTCGGTCCAGCTTTGCTTTAACCTGGTCAGAGCACAGGGAAGGTGCCAGTGTTTGCTGAGTGAGTCAGGCCAGGCGTGTCCAGGTGTGCCCAGGTGTGTCCACGTGTGCCCAGGTGCCCCCCCTCACCTGTGTACTCGATGACAAAGCCGGTGTTGCTGACGGAGGCGTCGCTCCGGAACGCCAGGAACAGGCTGTTGCTGCTGCTCTCGATCCTCTCGGGGAGCTGGGAGCCATAAAAGCTCCCAATCAGGGGGCTCAGGGAGTCAGGGCCATCATAGATGTGAAGGAAGTCATAGCCAGGCTCCAGGCTGAAGCTGCAAAACCAAAGGAGTGCTTGGAGCAGGAGAACTCCTGATGTACAGGACATTCCTGACTCCACCCCACAGGTGCATGTGCTGCACCACAGTTAAATCTAAATAAGCCCTCTCAGCAAGGTATTTCACAATTAAAACTACCCAATATGCTTCCTCCCATAGGTTTTTTTTTTTGGTGACTAGAACAATATTTGGTAGAATTACATTCTGTTAAAACAGCTGATCTGAGGGGATGCTTCTGGCACATAAACACTGTGCATGTCAAAGAGGAGCTGCAGCTCAGATATGATGTTAATCTGATGTTCCCAGATTAATGCTTGGGAACAAGTTGCCCAGGATATGAGACCATCCCACCAGGTTTGGTTTGGCTCCTTCACAGAGGGACTTGCAGCCCTTGGTGCCCCCTCCCCGTGCCCAGGGACAGCCCCAGGGGGGAACCACGCCCTTGGGTACTCACATGTTGAACACCAGGGCAATGACATAGTCTGGAGACACCGTGAGCTTCCAGTCACACTCCTTGCCAGGGGGGTAGGGCTCAGGGTACTGGGGGGACAGGATCACCCCTGAGGGGCCCGTCAGGATCCCTCCACAGGGAGCTGCAAACACAAAGGACAGGCAAAGGGGGCAGGGTTTGTACCACAGACACTGAAAAACCAGCAGGTGAGGTGCAGGGAAGGCAAAGCAGGGAGCTGTGGACAGGTGAGGTGTCAGGGAGGCAGCTGACACTGAGATATCCTGGAATATCCTGAGCTGGAAGGGACCCACGGGAGTGTTGGAGTGCCAGTCCTGTGTTACAGGAGGTTGTGGTGGCTCTCCCAGAGGTCATTCCAGAGGAGGGACACACACACACAGAGAGCCAGGGACGCCACCACAACCCTCCTGAGATCTGTAAGTGAGCAACCAGAGGGACAGAGAGTTATTTTATGCTTTTCTGTTGCATTCCTTTAGGCAGCTCCCAGCCCCAGTCTGTTGCTAACCAAGTGCAAACATGTTGTCTGGGCCTAATGGCTCATTCATGTTTATTCCAGTTACCAGCACATTAAATGCCAAGCTGATTGAAAAATCAATTATTACTTTTTTAAGGCTGGAAGTGCCTGCTTGTGTTTCCAGCGTGGCAAACAGGAGTGATTTTCTGCCGTCAGCCTTTCTGCAGCCTCCTCAGGAGGGTCGATGCTCTGAGATTCCCTCAGTGCTCAGATCAATCCTCCCAGATTTGGGATGGGGGAGAGGGAGGGGAGGACAGTCTGTGTTAAACTCGGGGCTCTGACACCAGCCTAAGGCAACAAAGGGGTGGGAAATGAGCTGGGATGGGGCAAAAGTGATGGAACAAATCTGGGAGGGATGTTCCATGAAGGAGTGAACACATGTGGGCTTTGATATTTTTCTGGTTTTATCCTGTGGGCTTTCCTAAAGCTTGTAAATACACAAGAACTTCCAGACATCAGGTAAAACACAGTGGGGCTGGTCTAAAAAGGTCACAGTGGAGATTAAACCAGAGACTTTCCCCCAAGGCCCCCCAAGTCCAGCCACAGGAGGGCTGTTATCCCTCTGGGATAGACAAGGAAATCACAGCACAGACACGAAAGAATTTGGTTGAAGGTCACCCACAAACACCTTGGAAGAACCACAAGCACCTATTCTGTGTCCATTCACCTTCATCTTAACCCCAAGGGTGCTCTCCCCTTCCACTCAGGGGAAAATCCAGAAGAAACCAAAGTGTGAGGACTCGTGTTTGAAAAGCCCGAGGGAGACAAGTGTTCAACACCCCCTGATTCCTTTGAAAATCCCACCCCCTGGTCTCCAAAGGATTTAAAGCAGTGAATGATCCCAGCCACTGCTGTTTGGAGCTGGCCAGGATACAAACTTCAAATGGCCCAAAGCTCCTGGGGCTGTCTCAGTCGAGGTTCCTGCTCAGCCCACGAAGTCGTGCAAAGATGTGAAAATCCATTTGAAATGCTAAATATGTAAAATCCAAGCTTTCAATTTAACACCCTTTCCCAGCTCAAGCTCCAACCAGGCAGCCTGTCCCCCCCAGTTCCTGTGAAACTGGTATTTGGCCACTGATTGTTCCTCCAAACCCTTTGTCCCTGGAGAAGGGAAGGAGCAGGACGTTGTTTGCAGCTTCTTCACGGAGTTTATGACTCCAGGTCAAACAGGAGGTGACCTGTGGGAACTCATCTCACTCCAAGATAAAGGCACTGGCTGCTTTTCTCTGCAAAGGACTCAGAGTTCAGCTCCTGGTGGGAAAACTCCACAGGAAAATGAAGAGCTGGGCACGACATCCAACACCATGATTTAGTTACAGCCCTGGGAAGATTAAAAGAACTGTCTCTGGGAGGCTGAGAAGGTGCCACACTCAATCCAGAGTCATTCAGAACCCAAGTCCTCCTGCAGCACAGACCCTGGGCATGAAGTGTGATGTCAGAAAGTGAATTAATTGGTTTTCTTGCTTGGGGTAACAGTGCCCAAGCAGCAATGAAGGTTACAGGTAAAGTCATTTGTGGTTGGCATTTAATTGGCCAGCAAATTTGGTGTTTATTGCTCTAGAGTGCTTGGCATGACTGGGTTTGGATGTATTAAAAAGAATCCCTTTCAGGAGCTTCTTTTATTCCTTTATGAGCTCAAAGAAAATGTCAGAAAGCCCTTTCTCATGGCAGAGTTTGCTGTCTCCTCATGCAGAAATGATTCACCCACAGCCCCAATCCTGAGTTTTAAAGGAGCCTCTAATTTTGCCTTGTCAGGTTAAATATCATCCCTTCCACTGCACCGTGTCCTGGGAGCTCCCAGCATCAACTAGATCCTCATTGTCCCAGACACTTCAGGGATCAACCCAAAAAAGTTCTGTGGGACAGGTACACCTGGAAATGCACCTCTTGGAACCAGGTGGTACCTCCAGGCCCAGGAGTCTGGGAATGGGAAGGGGCAGGGAGGTCGGTGGGGGGGGTGGCTGCATGTCCTTACCTGTGCAGGAGGGAGGGTCTGGCTGCCAGAAAAACCTGTTCTCCACCTGCACACAGGTGATTTGGGCCTCCCCTTGCAGGGCATAGCCCGGGTTGCACTGGAAGGTGATGGAATCTCCTGCCTCCTTGCTGTCCCCGCTCCGGCTCCCGTTCTGGGGAATTCCCGGGTCGTTGCAGGACGTGGCAGTGGAAACTGAGGAGTAAATCAATATATATTATACATCTTTATCTGCTGCAAGGCTTAGAGCACATAAATATATCTCTATTTATTTCCTACAGCAGCTGGACCCAGTCTCTGCCCTCACACAGACACCCAAGCCATTACTTGTCCTCCATCCCTCCTCCTCCTCCTCCACTATCCCACAGAGTTTCCCCACACGCAAAAACTGGCTTTTCCTTTGCTCTGAGCATCTGCTACTGCAGCTGGAAAAGGCTCTGGGGAGCAGCAAGTTCTGCACTGCACAGAGGGCAGGTTTGCTGTTCACTCAGTGATCCACACACCCACTGATCTCCCGTGGCAGCTTTGCAGGATTCTGTGTCAGGCACGGGCTGCAAAATCAACTCATCCACCAGCACTTCTCACTTCCCCTGAGTGGTGAGGAAATGCAGCCTCAAAACCTGTGAAGCATCAAGCCTGACCTTTCAGAAAGGCACGTGCTTCCCTCCCAGACTTGCTGCTGCATCTCTTTGAGGTCTGGGATGTCCCCCCTGGGCTCCTCCCCAGCTGGGGACAGGCAGCACAACTTCACTGCTCCCTGAGCTCAGCACCTCAGCTGCTGCCCAGCAGGGCAAAGTCCTGGAGTAAAGAAGTTTTGCAAGCTTAGATACCTCATTAAAGTTCATAAGATCCCAAAAACTGTTCACTCCTGGGCTTAAGGCTGGCTACTTAGTCACACCTGGTGAACAAAGGCTTTGAGCAGGAGCAGTCAATAAAGCCCAGCTCCAGATCAGGCAGCAGAGCAGAGCTTATTTCCTGCTAAGTTGATGAGAGTCCATTACACCCAGGCAGTTGAGAAAGCTGCTCTTAAAAGAGCCAGAGGAAATCCCCTCTCTTTCTGTGCAGCTGAAGATAAGCAAGTTCACAGCCCAGGCTGGTCCTGCCCAGCAGGACGAGACACAAGCCTGGCAAAATAAAAAAGGGGATGGCCCAGCTGTGCTGGGTGACACAGAGCTCTCCCTCTGTCTTGATCATCCCAGAAGGCCTAAAATCCAGGAGAAATTCTCCCCAAATTGCTGCCTGGCTCCCCCAGCCACGCAAGGCAGGCTGGACACAAAGCTATGGAGAAGAACTTGGGAGAGGCAGGACAATGCTTGGATGTGTCTGAGTGCCAGGAAGGTCAGACCATCAGTCACCAAACCCACCTCCCTGCTTAATACCAGCTCCAAAATCAGCACCTGCAGGTTGGTTACTGGACAAGGTGCCTCGTGGAACCCCCTGTGAAGGCTGGAATGTGTCACCCCGATATAATTGGAATTAATGTGTTTGCAGGGCTGAGCTCAGGTAGAACCAGACTGCAGCTCCCCCCCAGCCAACAGAGCTGTTTGTGACCTGCCTCTCATCTCAGGGGAGCCAATTTGGGGGCTTTTAACCAGAGTTGGCTTTCAGAGCCCACTGACCAGCAGCTCTCAGAGCAGCGGGGGGAGCTGCCAGAGCTCTGGGGCAACGTGGTGGAAAAGAGCTGTAATTCCTTCTTGTGTCTTCCCCCCCTGCCAAGTCAGCACTGTGGAGGTGACTGGAGCAGGGGAGAGCACAGCATCACCTGCCAGGACAAAATACTGCAGTTTGAACTCTATTTGCAGAGTCTGCACTCCACTGGCAGAGCTGGAGGACACACAGTGCCTGTCACTGCTCACTGCAATGTCACCCCCCAGCACGACTCTGGGGGGACCTGAAAGCTCTGCTCAGCAAAGCTGGGTCTGGATGTGCTGAGGGAGTCACAGAATCCCAGAATAGGCTGAGCTGGGAGGGACCCACAAGGAACCTCCAGTCCAACCCTCAGCCTGCACAGGCCCATTTCTCCTCCTGCCAGCCCAGAGCTTCACTCCCTGCCAGTGCTGATCAGCCAAGGTGCAGAGGCTGGGTGGCTCAGACACGGGGATTTCCAGCCCTCCACACCCTCCCTCTGTACCAGGGGGGGCTTCTCCAGCTCAGAGCCCCTCAGGTGCCCCCTCACAGGGTAAAAGGGCTGGAGGATGATCACAGAAGCACAGAATTGGAAGGGACCCACAAGGATCTTGGAGTCCAACCCTCAGCCCTGCACAGGACCATCCCCAAGAGTCACCCCCTGTGCCCCAGAGGATCAGCCAAACCCTCCCGGAGCTCTGGCAGCCTTGGGGCTGTGCCCACTGCCCTGGGGAGCCTGGGCAGTGCCCAACCACCCTCTGGGGGAAGAACCTTTGGCTGAGATCCAACCTGAGCCTGCCCTGACACAGCTCCAGCCATTCCCTGGCTGCTGTCCCTGGTCCCCCCAGAGCAGAGCTCAGTCCCTGCCCCTCCTCTGCCCCTGCCCAGGAAGCTGGAACTGCACTGAGGTCTCCCCTCAGTCTCCTCTGCTCCAGCTGAACACACCAAATGCCCTCAGTGTCCTCCCATGGCTCCAAACGCAGGTCCTTCCCCACCCTTCCCCACCCTGGCTGCCCACCTGAGAACTGGATGGCAAAGCCCTGCTTGCTGGTGAAGAAGTCGGTGTTGAACTGGAGGATGAGGGAGTTGAAGGTGCTGTGCACGTCCCCGGGGAGCCCTGAGCCACTGAGCTCCCTCAGCAGGATCCCCTTCTCCACTGGCCCGTCCCAGATCCGCAGCACGTCATGGAACTCCTCGGTGTGGAAAACCATGAAATGGAGCCTGGGGGGGGGCAAAACCAACCACGAGTCAGACCACAGACAGCTCTGGAAGGATCAGGAATGTGCTGGGTACCAACCTGAGGTGGTTTGGCCCACAGGGAATGTGTTCCCTCATCTACAGCTCAGTTTGGAATAACTG
This sequence comes from Corapipo altera, assembly GCF_003945725.1. NCBI lineage: Eukaryota > Metazoa > Chordata > Aves > Passeriformes > Pipridae > Corapipo > Corapipo altera. The sequence goes on along the minus strand of NW_020884940.1, from coordinate 738,139 downwards.
CGTCGGTCCTTCACCCGACCCCAATTCCTCCCTGATAAATCACATCCATGAACCAAAACCAGCCCAGTCAGGAACAGCAATGTCTTCTGAGAAACCAAGTTCTGAGAAACCTTCCTTCTGAGAAACCTGAGCAGTCCTGGAAGTGGGTCCTCTCCTGAGCAAACAGAATCACTGATCTTTCCTAAAAGCATTTTCAGGAACAAGGTAAAGGCCCAAAAGCCCGTTGTGGGCAGTGAAAATGTTCCTGGCCAGAACAGACTGTTGGTTTTACAACCAAAGGGGCTCAGACATTACAATGAGCAGCTGCCACACACGAAAGGCTGAGGGAGCAACCAGCTAAAGGCTGGAATCACAGAATCATGGAATCTCCTGAGCTGGAAGAGACCCACAAGGATCATCCAAGTCCAAATCCTGGCTCTGCAGACACCCCAACAATCCCACCCTGTCACTGGGAGCCTTGTCCAAGCACTCCTTGATTTCTGGCAGGTTTGGGGCCATGATCACCTCGCTGGGGATGCAGGTGATGGATCAGGGATCAGTCCCTTCCACTCCTGCATTTCAAATGCCAAGTGAAGAGGAGGCATTGAATTGCCCCTGTTTGTGACTGTCCTGTTATCACAGGGGGAAAAACCCTCTGACACAACAAAACCAGGCAACTTGAGCCACCCCAGTGTGAAACGGGGACAGAAACCTATAAAGGGAGAAAATCTGTACAAAATAAACCCAGCAGGTACTGTGCTTAAAACCCTGACAACCCATGGAGGGAAACAAGGAAGAATTCACTTGGCTGCTTTCCCATTTATCCGGGGCAAACATAAATAAATCAGGTAGAACCATAAAAAGGGGAGGGGGGGGTAAAAAGCCCCCACTGCAACAAAATGATGCCCACAGAACCTGGGAGAAGCCTGAAGAGCTGACTCATAAATCCACCCAGCAGAGACCTTGAGCAAAGAGAAAGGCAAAGGCAGACTGGAGGGAAAATCAGGATGGATGGTGCAGAGCTGTTCTCCACGGCTGCCTCGGCCTGGTGACGTTTGTGCTCAGGCAGAGAGGGCCCAGAGAGCCAGAACTGCCAGAAAAACCCAGGGCTGGAGTCACTGGAGCCAGGGAGATGCTGCTAGGGGGTGACCTGGGCTGGGGGGACAGCCTGGAGATGCCACCAGCAGCTCCCCGTGGGGCCAGGGCTGCCTGAAGAATCTCACCCCCTTTGTTCAGTTTGGAAGAACCAACTTTAGGCAAAGTTCTGTTGGGAGGAGAGCACAGCAGGATGTCCAGGTGAGCCAGGGACAGGTTACTCAGCACCAGTTGGTCCAGGAGACTGTTGGAATACCAGATTTTATGGAGAAAACTGGTGTTCTCTGGAGCAAATCCATCTATTCAACAGCCACTTGTGAGTTTTCTCTCAGCCTGACTCTGTTCCCAGCAGGGACAAGGCAGAGACACTGGTTTAGCAGGCAGTGGAGAGGAGGAGAGCTTTATCCCTGTGCTCTGACAATCCCAATTACATGCATGAAAATGCAGCAAAAAGCAAATCAGAAATTGGGAACATATATCCATATATATTTATGTGATGGAGGGAAAGCTCTGCCAGCTCAGCAAGGAACAGAGAGGGGAGCCCTGAATAACCCCTGGGGAGCCCTTTTAGCCCCAGCTCTTCCCAAAGCACCCCCAACCCCACTGCCCAACCTGGGGGGGCTTTCTGCTGCCATCCCCCATCCCAGCAAAGGGCTGGGATCCCACCTGGAGCTTCTCAGGAGCATCCTGGCATCCTCCTCCTTCCCTCCCTTCCTTCTCCCCCCCTCCTCAAAGTCTCCCAGACAAACCCAGTCCCTTCCCCTGTGATGTTTATGCACGAGGGTGTTTGCACAGGCACAAAATTAATCCCCTCTCCGAGTGCAACCCTTTAACTTTCATGGCAATAAAGTGCAGACTCATTTTTCTCTCTGTCTCGCCTCCCTCTCCCCTTCCCCTCGTGCTGTGTGCAGATACAGCTTTATTCAAAAAGCTCTGGTGATTAATTTTCATGTAAGTTATAAATGAGAGCTTTATACAATTGTACCATGCGTGAAGAGGATTATTTTTCCAATGGATTACCATAAAAATGAAGTTGCTGAAAATGTGCTCTCTCGACTCCCCAGAGATCATCTGTTCTGTCTGAGCTGGCAAATGAAAGGGGCAGGAGAAGGGAGCTCTCACCTCTAAGGAAAGCAAGGGGCACCAGGTGTGTTGCTGTGATACCACTCAGCATTTTTCACTTCAGCCTTGGCCCCTTCCAAGCCTTTGGCTGATCCAAAATCTCTCCTCTGCTCCCTGATTTCAGGGATGACATGAGCTAAGCCTGAGGCAGCCATTGGATGGGGGGAAAGGAGGGTCTCGTGTCTGCTTTGTCCTATAAAAATCTTCAGAATCTTTTTACAGGAGAATAAAAACAAAGGAGATTTCAACTGGAAGTTGCCTGTGCAGCAATTCAGCTGCATTGGCTGCTCACCCCAGAAACCATCCATTACTGAGCCATTCCAAAGGGCAGAGCTAATGGAGGGAATTTCTGCATTAAATAAAAATGAAAATACTGGACCAAATCTATCTCCAGCAGAAACCCATCGACTAAAAGCACCACAGAGCTCAACCTGATTAACAGGCTCCACTGAAGGGAGGATGGGGGTGATGCAGCAAGGAAGACAAAATGGGAGATAAAATGGGATTGAGAGTGAAGGAATGCAGGGTGGAACAGCCCCTGAAATGGGGCTGACACAGGTCACAAGCACCAGGAACTGCAGTGGGAGGACAGTGGGAGGATTATTGTGAAACAGAACTTTTAGGCTTCATTTCTCTCTCCCTTGAGCCCCACCACTTGGTAAAAGCTTTACTTGCCCAAACATTCCAGTTTTCTGTCTCAAATGGCTTTAGCTGGGCTGAAATATGTGGGCACACACAGAGCAGGGCTGGGAAACATCCATGTGGGGAAGCAGCAGGATCAGAGATGAAGGATCACGGAGCAGGAACTGCCTGGGTTCTGCTGGGGACTGCACCAACCTCACCAGCCAAATGTTCTCAATGCCATCCTTACCCAGAGTCACATAACTCATGAACAAATTCCATTTCCAACTCATTTCCAACAGGGAAGTGGCAACAGGGTGGTAAGAGAAGTCAGAGGAGCAGGAGGAGGGAACAGTCTCTGGTCTCTGCACAGAGCAGATGTTTAGAAACAACCTCAAGTCATCCTTCAGGAGGATAATGACTTGGTGTGTGCTCTCTGTGTTATTAAAACAATCAACAATGCAGGGAGGAGATGAAGGCTGAGCCCTGGGGCCTCAGTTTTGCAGCTGCCCACCCACCCCTGGGCACCCTCACACCTGAACATTCCCTCTCACAGACACAGCAGGACAGAGCTCATCCCCTGCAGGGTTTGATCTCTGCACGGGAGATGAACCACACCCAGAATTACCCTCCCTGAACCTCTCCTGGGATGTGATATTCCCTGCAACTTCCTGCACACATCCTCACTTCAGGATCGTGTCACTGCTGGGACATTCCACACCAATGTGGTGGGAAAGGTTTGACTCTCAGTACATCCCATGAGGAGAGGGGTGGGAAGCTCTCCCACTGTAGGTGCACACAGGAGCTCTGGGGTGTTGTTTGGACCTGGTAACCCCACAGGCAGCAGCAGCACACGAGCTGTGGCACCACCCAGGACACCACAGCTGGGGAAAGAAAGGAACAGTGAAGGCACTCAGGGCCTCTGAGCAACCTGGGCTGGTGGAAGGTGTCCCTGTCTGGAACTGGGAAAAGAAAGGAGCAGTGATGCCACTTGGGCCTCTGAGCAACCTGGGCTGGTGGAAGGTGTCCCTGTCTGGAACTGGATGATTTTTAAGGTCCCTTCCAACCCAAACCATCCCTGACTCTGCCCAGCCTGGCAGGAGCTGCGCCAGGGCTCGACCCTTCCCTCCGAGCCACGGGATGTTCTCCTGACTTGCTTTATGGAACTGTGGCTCTGGAAAAATCAGCTGGATGTGCCAAGAGAGCCGAGCCCCACTCACCCTATGGTGCAACCAGGCTCTGCCTCGATGGTCCAGATGCAGTTGAGGTTGTGGTCGTAGGGGGTCGGGTAACCCGGGGACAGGATCCGCCCCGAGGCCTCTCCTCTGATGGTCCCTCCACACTCAGCTGGAACAGACACAGGGGTCAGGGGGCAGATTCAGGGTAACAACACAAATCTCAGCCTACAAATACAACTGGGAGTATTTCCTGCCCTTCCCAGGGATTCTTAAAGCCTCCAGAGCAAAGATAAAGGGAATTTAATTCAGCGAAAAGACTGAGTTGGCAGAATAATTCTGCATTTCTGTGCAGACCTGATGGGCTGTCAAAGCTTCCCTCCACCTTTCTGACTGTGGGGAGCATCCTGCTCCCCCAGTCTATTCATATGGGGTGAGACAGCTCAAGTCTTCTGCTTGTGTTCATCAGTGTGGGAAAACAAAGAAGCCCAACATGTGTCTGTGTAAATGAAATCCAAAAGAATGTGAGGATTTTGAGTAATTTCTGTAACGTAGCCATTAAAATTCTTTAACTTTTAGTTCTTTAAGCTTTCTTAAGAAACTCAGACATGGCCTCATACACAGTAAATGCAGAGCAAACAGGGTGAGTGTTAAGAAGGCACACAAATCACAGAAATTTGTCTTTTTACCTCAATAATCAAGGCTAAAATTCAGCAAAGAGTTACTGCAGGAGTGGTCCTGACTCAGGGGAGGACAGAGTGGCACTGTCTGGCACATCACAACCACAGGGGCAGTTGTGGAGTTGCTTGGAGAGAGTGCAAGAACCTCCCCATGTCCTGGACACACAGCTAATGATGGAGCTGTCAAGTCCCAGACCAACAGCCCTTCATTTGGACACCCAAAAATACCACAATTTACCAAGCAAGAAGATCTCAGGTAAAAGGGAACTCAGGGTTTGGCTTAGGAAGGATGAGGGGGGGGAATTAAAATGTCTGAGAGTGGGATCAGATGCCAAGCAGCTCTCAAACAGGCCTGACTCTGAGCTGGCAGATGCCTGGACACATGATGATGTCTGGCATTATCAGAAGGTGCCACTCAAGTTTAACGTGTCCAAGTGAAAGGACAAGGAGTGGAAAAAAACCAAAACAAAACAAAAAAGGAATGTTTCATGTTAAAACTGCTTGGAGTGCTCTCAGCCTGAAGATGCCTCACACAGGATCCTCTAATTAAGGCATTAATATCAGAGTTAATGTCATATGTGTTAGCAAAGCAGGGACAAAGGGCCCTGGTGGGTATTGAGGTGATGCTCAGTTTGAAAAGCCAGAGGTGTCTCACCTACACAGGTTGGCAGGGGCTGGTCCCACGCTCTCCTCTCCCCAGTCAGGCAGCCCAGGACCCTGCTGCCCCTCAGGGTGTACCCGGGGTCACAGCTGAAGGACACGGAGCTGCCAGCAAAGTGCCCCTCGTCGTGCACCTTGTACCCAAACTGGGGCACTCCGGGGTCCTCGCACTTGATGAGCTCAAAACCTGCAGGGAGAGGAAGGGCAGCTGTTTGTCTGCATCTCCCAGTCAGGAGATGTTAACACAGCCCCAAAGGCAGCATATTGAAAATCAGTGGTTTTTTTAATTAATGTTTGAGTGAGGCCCCAGAAATCTGGCGGCTCGGCTTTAAATCTGAATTTCTGTATGGCCACAGAAAAGGTTCCATCATCTCCCAGGGAACAAGGGACAGGAGGAGAGGGAATGGCCTCAAGCTGTGCAAGGTTCAGGTTGGACATTAGAAGGAATTTTCTCATGGAAAGGTTGGTCAGGCATTGGAAGGGGCTGCCCAGGGAGGTTTGGAGTCCCCACCCCTGGAGGTGTCCAAGGAATGACTGGACATGGCACTCAGTGCTCTGGGCTGGGGGACAAGGTGGGGATGGGGCACAGGGTGGATCCAGGGGCTGGGAGGGCTTTTCCAACCTCAGTGATCCTGGGATTCTGTGATCTCCCACACTCCAATTCCTCTTAGGGTATAAGATCTTTATGGAAACGGCTCTTTGCCCTGGTCATGCAACTGTGGCACAGAAACACCCCTTCACCCCACCACACCAGCATGTGGGCTTAAAACTCACTGGAAAACTGCAGCTCAAAGCCTTTGCTGGTGTTGGCAGAGTTGGTGATGAACTCCAGCCACATGGAGCTGGAGGTGCTGTTGATGCTGGTGCCCAGCATGTCCGAGCGGCTGAAGGTGCCCAGCAGCCGGGCAGAGCTGTTGGTGCCATCATAGACCTGGGAGGGACCAGAAACACGGACTCAAAACCTGGTTTTAATCCCTGCTTCAGGGACCAAAGCAGCACTGCCCAGAGAATGTGGCTGCCCCATCCCTGGAAGTGTCCAAGGCCAGGTTGGAGCAGCCTGGGATGGTGGAAGGTGTCCCTGCCCAGGGCAGGGGGTGGAAAAAGTTGTTTTTAAGGTCCTTTCCAACCCAAACCAACCCATGATCCACAAATGCAAACAGGGACAAAGCCTTTAAAGTGAAATAAGAGTCTGTCCTGATGGGACTCCACGGTGCTGCTCAGCTGAGGAGCAGGATTTCCACCCTGGAGGATCCACCTCCTCCTCCTCACACGGAGCTCGCTCCACGCTCAGGGCTGAGTGTCTCCTGAATTCATCTCTCTTTGCAAAGAATCAGCCCCTGAGAAAAAAACATTTTCTCCCCAGACTGACTCACAGATGAGCCTTGAACCTGCTATTAGTTAAGAAAAAGCCCAAATGGGGTTTTTCCTTTCTTTCAGACAGCAGGATTCTCCGTGAGGACAAAGAGCAGCTCCTCGCTCGTGGAGATCGATGGGAACTTTCCCGGGAAGCAGATGAGAAGTTGATGACAAACCTGGCGAGGGAACATAATTCCTTTGACAACGAGTATATTCTCTGCATTAACTGGAAATCTTTCTCTCTTTCCAGTCATCTGTGAGCTGAAAATATGTGGATTACAGCTCTCTTGGAGTGCAGGAATATGGCACTTCAGTAAGGACAGAGGCGTTCCTGGAAGATGGCTCAGCATCAGTGATATTAATGCCTCCTTCAAACCCATTGCTTTGTGCTTAATAGAAACTCAGCCTGGATTTGTCTCCTCCTCCATAGAGTCCTGAAGCTTGTAAATGCAGATTAATCTGATTATGGCAACGCTGAAGAGTCTGGAGCTCTGCATTTAAATAACCCCCTTTTCAGGACGAATCAGCTTTGATTCTTAAAAGTACTAAAATAAAGATAAAAACCCCCAGCTTCCCCATGTGTTACCAGTTTTTCCTGTGCAATTATGCAGGGAGGAACTGAAGTTTAGAGGGACCCTGGGGATTTTGCTGCTGTCTTCTAGAGTGCTGTGGCAATCACTTCATGTCACAGCAGTGACTGCTTGTCAGCAGTCCTGCTATGAGTCTGTCCCAGGGATCATCACCCTGCCTGGGCCTGGGTGGCATTTTCCAGGTCAGTCCCACCTAATTCCATTAAATAGAACATCCCTTCCCTTTCAGAGCTTGCTCTCAGGGGCAGCTTCACTGAATTACCTTGAGGACATCTCCTGCCTCCAGCTCAAACGTCCTGGCTTTCAGCTGGATCCCCTTCCCTGGCTGGGTCTGGATGGAGTAGATGCACTCGTGGTTGTTGTTGTAGTTGAGTGGGTAGTTGGGGGACAGCAGCACACCCTGGGTTCCAGTGACAGAGGAGCCACATTCAGCTGCACCAAGACACAAAAGCACATTTTAATAACCACAGGGACCTTCTGGCCATGCCACACATGCACGTGATTCCTCCAAAGGCCACAGTTCCTCACTCCTTCCTGCACTCAGGAAGAAGGAAAGAGGCTTTTCCCTGCTATTGTTCCCTACAACCTGCAGTCTGTCCCTGCTCCATCACATTTTCCTGGTCAGACTTCTCCCCTCCTCCTCCACTCTGAGCACTGTGAACAGCATCTGACTTGGAGCCAAATTTGAAGTTAGAAGGTTTGTGGGACTCGAAACTGGGCATCTCAAAATGATGCCATTTAGAGAAGGAAGAGGTGGCAGCTTCGGAGGCTCAAACCTGTCCTGGATGTCAGGAGACGACAATTTAATGCTGCTGGAAAATAACCACCCCTCACCTCTGTATTTCATGTTTTAATTACAAGCTTTGAGGACACAATCTCTGCCTCACAACCTCCCCACGGGGAACCTGTGCTGCCTCTGCTGGTCCCCCAAGGAAGGGTTAAAGCAGCAGCAGCAGATACACCCAGAGGAGGCACTTTGGAGGTGACTTTCTCCTCCTCTCTTGCCGTGCACAAAAAGCAGGGCCCTCACTTTGGCACAGATTCCCCAGGGATGGTGCCGGACACATCAGCACCCGGGATCTGCTGGAAGCAGCAGCTGGTGTGGAGAGTTCCTGCCCTGGACAGTGGGGCTGGACAAAGGAACAAAACACCCTCAGTTCTCTCCTCACCATCTCTAGAACAGGAACTCAATACAGAGTGTCTGGAAAAGCAATTAAATCTCCTGTGATCTTAACGAGCAAGTCTCCAGTTTCCATCTCCACCCGGGGCGAGTGCAGAGATCTGAGCTGGGGCTGCTGTGACACGAGCTGGGGATGCTGTGACAGGGCTGTCACCCTGCCCACAGCTCTGGGCCATCACCACTGAGCCCAACCTGTCACCACAAACCCTTCTGAGCCAGCTGCAGCTGGGAAATGGCAGCCACTGTGTCCACGCAGGGCTGAGCTCTGAGGATCGGCTTGAAAAGCTTTGTAAATGATTCTGTTTGATTCCCGTTCCCCTGATTAGCTTTATCTGCAGCCTGGTTATTATTCATGCCCTGAAGAGCTGCCTGGCACAGCAGGATGATGCAGCCCTGTGACCTCAGCATTCCGCAGTGCCGGGAAACGGGAAACGCATTCGGCACCGCGGGACCGAGAGGAGAGACCAGGCTGGCTCTGGAGGGGATGTCTGCTCTGCAAGGGCCCTCAAAGGTCACCCACAGATCAGGACAATGGCCCTGGCAGGCTCTGCCAGGCTGCAAACAGGTGAGACACCTGCCCTGCCTGCTCTGGATAAATCCCTCCTGGCTCCGGGCAGCAGCAGAGCTCTGAACAACCTCCTACTCAAACCTTACAACAAAAAACGTGTTCCATCTTTTTGCCAAGGCCTGGAGCATCCTCCTGCCTTTCTGCAATAGAAGTTGGACTTCTATTCCTTTACCAGGTGCCGTGGGCTGGGCAGGGGGTGCTCCCCAGCCCTGCCAGGGAAGGGTCTCTGCACCCCATCTGCCCCGGGGAGGACAGCCAGGAGCCAGCTCGGTGCTGCAGAGGAATCCTCCCTCTCCTCCAGCATCATATTTATTTATTTGTTCTGTAACTAACAGCTGGAGGGGTTAAAAAAGGACTTGCAGGGCTGAAAGCTCATCCCAGTTCATCCCAGCTCCCCATCCCTGCATCGACCCCCCCACAAGCGGAGCGACCACATCCCGGGAGACATCACCCATCCCAGGGGATGCCACCCATCCCAAGGGACATCCCCCATCCTGAGGGTCACCCCCCCATCCCTGCCCACCTACAACCAGCCAGCACAGCGGGACCAACCAAGCAAAATGAAAGCACATGACCACCTACCAACACACCTTGGCAGAGGCGAACTCCACACCCGCCGCCTCCCCCCGAGGCAGGTGATCCGGGAGGCTCCTTCCAGCCGGTACCCCGGGAAGCAGGAGAAGGTGAGCACGTCCCCCACCCCGAACTGCAGCCCCTTCCTGATGCTGTAGGCTGGCACCTCTGGCTCGTCACAGGGCTCCAGGTCGTACTCTGCAAGGGGACAGACAGTTATGGGGCGGCGGGTGATGCCTCACGTTCCACCCTCACCCCGAGGATGAGGAGGGAGCTCCAAGTGTTGGTTCCAGCTGCAGGGAAGTTCTGATTCCAGAGCTTTGTGAACCTCAGGATCCATGAGGATGGATGACCTGTTTGAGCCATGAAGACCCACCTGGATCTCACTCTCCACATTCAACCCCCCCAGGGGCGTCACCTCGATTCAACCCCCCCAAAAACACCCCAGGTTCCATTCCCTGTCCCTGTGTGGAGAGAGATTCCAGCTACAACTCCAGCCACGACTGCTGCATGGAAGAAGAGAGACACTGCTGCTCTGAAAGTGGAAAGGATCTTTCCTTCTTCCCTTCTGGACTTTTATTGGAGGGAAAAGAGATTTGATCCAATGTCAGTATTGCTTTACCACAGGAGAGATAGTTAAGATTGTGTATATAATGTATTATAATATTTATTTGTGTAATAATTGTAGTATAATTCCCTTCCCCCCATATTGAGTCTTATGTTGTGTCTGGAAAAACCCCTCTCACACTGGGGTGAGTTGTGGGAGGGGGGCTTGGACTGGGAAATTGGATTTTTGGGGGTCTCAAACCACCACACCCTGGGCATCACCAGCCCCTCGATTCAACCCCCCCCCCCCCCGAAAACACAACAAGTTCCATTCCCTGTCCCTGCTGTCACACAACCAGCCAGGTGACACCAGGGGTGACAAAGCACGATGGAGATTTGTCATTCTCCCTCTGCTTCAGCCAGACAGAGATGGATTGATCCCGGTGGGATTCCTGCTGCCTCTCCATTACTAATCCTGGAAATGAATGGATGCAGCATCTTGTTTGGGGAGTGCAGGAGAAAACACTTGAGCTGCTGCTGAAAGAAAGGTCACGTAGGATCTCGGCTGAGAGCCAGAAGCAGGTCTTTGACCACAAAACACGTCAGAGCAAACCTCTCTGGAGGGTTGTTTTTCTGAAAAAATAACAGACCTGCAAAGTATAAAGTCTGCACATAAATATATATATATATATATATATATATATATATATATATATATATATA